>NC_071090.1:22223954-22523954 GCF_027358695.1 Spea bombifrons | reverse complement strand
TCTTTTTGGATGCTATCGAAGACATTTGAACTTTGAGTTTATTGATGAAGTTACTGTATGGGATTAAACATCTGATAAGGTCCACCATTAATCTAGGGGGTCTTATCAGTTGATGATTGAGAAAGATGATGACATTAGTAGTTGGCGTATCTTTCGGTTATATACAAAGCTGGTGAGCAACGTTTTTTGCACTCTGAGGCTGGTTGCTGTGGTTTATTGTACGGACTATAATGTCTTTGTCACTTGAAAGTAAAACATGCCATCATTTGTATACGTACCGCTTAACACTATTTTATTATGTGTTTCTGGGATTTTTCTGTATGCCATTGCCATCTATAGTAATGCTGCATTTCTTTTTTCAGTGTGACGATGCAGAATGTATCAAGATTTAGAGGACAGCAGTACTGTTTGCACCCCAAACTTCACAGCACTAAGAAATTCCTTAAATGGTACACAATATGGAAGGAAAAAAGCAGGTACGTATTGAGAAAAAATGTATAGAGAGCTTATCAGTAATTTAATGATCCTTTATTTTAACCAAAACATTTTTTTTTAAATAATTACAGTGCTTTTGTGTGATGAATTAATATTCTGAATGTGGTATACTGCATATATACATTTCAATTACTGCCATGTGTAGAGAATGTTAACTCGGTTCCCAGTTGCTTCCCTCAACCTTGTCAAAATGTGATAATGAGATGCATTTGACGGCTATTAATAGAACCTTAGAAGGGAATTCATGCTTGATGCTCGAGGGCAGTGAGTTCTGATTAGTCTCGAATATTCAATGTAATTATTTATTTGAAGGCATGTGTCAGTCCTTCATTGATGAACCTCAGCTGTGGGAAATAAGATTTCCCCTGAGAACTTAGAGGGACTCCATAAAACATGCAATGTGCGCTTTATTAAATGTTTTCATTTTCTTCTTCTTTTTTTTTTTTTTTATACATTTTATATATGAGCTTTTGATTGACAAAGTATATTTGATTGTTATGCTGTAAGCATGGCATAATTTGTACTACATAACTGTGACCATACAACAACTGCCAAATTCCTTCCATTATATTTATATACGTAGATAAATAGATAGAAAGCAGCTGTTGACTGTGGATCATTGTCTCCATATTTTCCATTGGAAATGTACTTTGCCCTCCTGTGTCAGCCTCTGTTTATAGACCATTGTATTCCCACCGAGGACATGAGGCAAGTTTATTGTACAGGCAGGTGGGGTTTGTCATTGTGAGCTCACTCACTGCAACAGTGGAGTCGGATTTGCTTTTCACCGGAGTATGTCTTTACCGGAAGTCTGTTAACCCCTGCTGCTGTCTCGGTACTATTAAGTGTTCCAATTCAAAGCCACTTTAGACACAGAAACATAGAATTTTACGGCAGATGACCATTTATCCCATCTAGTCTTCCCATTTTCTGTGAAGTAAAGACTCTGACCTTAATCAGTCCTTTGTTTTGTCTTAGCTTCAGAATAGCTTGTCACTTCTGCTGGAAAACTGTTCCAGTTTTCTAGCATTTTTTTAAGGTTGATGGCCCATGAGGTTTTTTTTAGTATGAGTGTTAGGTAGAGAGCGTCCGTAGTGCCTGTGTGTGTCACATTGCTCATGCACAGCAGTAGTGCTGCCTGCCAAAAGTGAGACAATTCTTACTTAGCCGAGCTATGAGAATAATACTTTTTACCTCTCTGATATTGGCTAAACACGAAAAAAATAATGTTTATTTCTACAACTGAGCAATGTGTCACCTATCCTGGTAACTTGATGGGTGAGTGAAATATAACTCTTCTTGTCCTACCGAGTATATTTAGTGAATATGTGTTTTTTAGTAGTAGGGCTGTAGGTATGTTACGCCATAAAGTTTTCTTTTACATTTTTTATAAGTTACAATACATTTACTGAAAAGTAAAAGTATTGTATAAACCAAGAACCACAAATAAGAACCAATTACAGTACTATGTGACCACCTATTGGAAAGGCTAAAATACAATGACCAAATGCCTATATAATATTTTCATTGTACATCATTTAACACTTTCAAATTGTGAATAATCGGATACTCTAACACATGATATGAGACCCTTGAAACCGGAGCAGCCATAACATTTTAAATATAGATGAAGCAACTGATATTGCCGTGGGGAGATTGAACTCGTTTTTTGTTAAGAGGCGGTATAGCATTTCTTTCTTGGGATTCAAAAATTTGCCTTGCCCTGTGTTCAAGGTATTAAATGGGTACACTGTATTCCTGCGAGCGAGGTGAATGGGGTGTCTCAATAAATGGAATGTTTTCTGTAATTTGTGAAGACTTATGAAATCAGACACCAGTTACGTTAAACAATTATGCAACTTAAAGCTACACGCCCGCCCTCATATGCGCTTTACTGCGTATAATAGCCCTAAGCATCAGATTAACCTTTTTGTATACAAATACATAGAGGGAGTCATCAGAATCCCCTCTACGCACCCTCCCCCACCCCCCACGGAGGCAATGCTCTCCATTCCCAAGCTTTAAAAGACGTAAGACAGCAACCACATGAAGAAGAAATTACCAGTACTGAAATCCAACTAAAAATATAAACATGAGGTTTGGATTTCAGAACTGGTAATTTTGTTCTACTTTGTTAAATACAGTATGACTGTTTATGTCAATGCTGTCTGTTTTCCTTCCTCTCAAAAATCCTACTTTGAGGATCCTATGCGTGGATATATTTAAATCTATATCATGAATGCATTTTCCGAAAATAAGAATAAAAAATATTTAAATCTACTTATTTTTGTCATTCCTTTTCTTCTAGGGTTTATGAAGACTGAGTGCTGCAGTAAGAAAACGTCAAGTCTCAATGAAAACTACGATAATGACTTCTTTCCTTTTCTTCAGATAGCATACTTTACATATACCATATGTTATTATAATGCATTAATATGAGGAATACTTTAAAAGGTCAGTTTTATATTCTAGAGCAAAATGGCTTTTAGAATTCGTAACTGTTAGAAACACTAATTGTATAATTGCCTCGATAATTCTAGAAATGGAAAGACTTTATTAGATATTATATTATATGTTTTAATCACAGATTAATAGAAGATTGTATGAACTTTATAAGTTCATTAAACAGGAAAAAGGAAATTGCTTGAGGAGGAAATAACCAGTTTTGTGGATCCAGAGAATTTTAGCACAATATTTGATTTCCCAAAAGCATTTAAAAGGACGGTTTTCTCCCTCAAAAATTCTCTAACAGATAGTGACATATTTAATCACTACTTTTCCATGCGATTTTTTTAAAACATACAATAATAAAATAAAAATCTTCCATACGGCAATGCTCTTCCATTACAACCAATTGGAGAACTTTGTTCTTGTGGAAATCTCACATGAGTTGGCTAGCATTACGTAAACCTGCATGCACACTGCTGAGCGGATGTGTTTGACTGAACAAATCTTCTGCAAGGCAAACAGCTGGGGGGCAAAAAAAAGAAAATGTATAGATTTTAACGAACCCCTCTATGCATTTGCATGCAATAAGATACAACATGACGTACCCTATCATGTGCATTAAAGTGCGTATGATGGATGAAGTGTACATTTTTAAATAGATTAGATTAACCTTGTTTAGTACTTTTTCTTTTTGCATCATCTTGTAGTTTTTATTATTATTAAGACAGATTTTGTTTTTGTGTGCATCACAACTACCAATAGACACAGGTACAGTATGCTGTAATAAACATGGGAACTTTTTTGTGATTATAATAGAATTTGTGGAATATGTGTAAAATAATTAAATATAATTTTATTTAAAAAATTGCATTATACACATACATTTGAGATACTTTTAATATTTAATATTAACTTTTTTTCCTGTTTAAAAAAACAGGTTACCATTCTTCAATCCATAATTTCCTTTTGTTTAGTATTATTTCATATCATCATGGTAACAATATTTTTAATTTCACATTAATAAGCAATTCTACAAATTCTACAAATGTCTGGTAAAGTATTTCTGGTAATATATACAATTTTACTAGTCATTGTGGCCTATGATGTATAATGATTTTTTATCGTGAACTGTTATGCCATCTTTAGAACAAAATGCAATTAAATGTTTCAGAAGAAGGTGTCATTGATGTCATGAACTTCAAATGACAATTTTTTTTCTGTACGTTATTATAGAACAACATTTTTCTCTATTTTTCATGATATCACTGTTAAGATTTTATTTAGGAACATTGTATTTAGGTTGTACCTAAGCATCCATGATTTATTATTTCACACAATGTCATGTAGTGTGGTCATCTCTTACATAAAATAGATTATATAATTGTTATATTTTGTAAATAAACTATGATGAGAAGGCATTGTATAAATATGTGTATATTGTCTATACATGTAATGCTAAGTTATCATGAGTTATTTAAATACCTTTAGTATGCATGTCAATTTCTTATTCTTTTCCAAATAAAGTGGTTAAACCATGTTTTGTTTTTATCTTATCAAAGAGTGTCTGTTAACTTATATTTGTGTGAGGACTGGGTTTAGTTCTGTATTCCAAACATGAGAAGCACATACTTTGGTTGTAACTTTTATTGGGAAACATAACTGACAGCATTTAGTGGTAGAAGGGCAAAATCCAAAGGAAAAGGAAGATCCAACGCAAAGTCAGTAAGTCTGATGGGACAGCAGTACAGGTTAAGAAATGATCAGAGGAATAGGGCATTGGCTATTGGGAAGTTCTTAGTTTGCTATTAATTGACAACCAGACCAATTGAGCATTGCCTGTTTGCATTTAGTGGGCTAATATCTGCAAGATAAATGAAAATCCCAGGCACATACAAATTCAATAAAAAAAAATTTTCTTTATTAGTCGTACAATGTGTGTATAACACATCACATTGTAAAAAAAATAAATACTGGGTTACTCGATGTTCTATAGAACTTTCTTTGGATACCACATATATATACTGCATTTTAGTATTAAAAATACATATAGAAAAAAAATAATTCTTCCATTCATTTTGTCAGTCTGCTTTGTGATGCTGAGAGAGAATACCCTAATTTTTGTTCAGCAACATCTCCTGAGTAAAGTGATACCACCCATGCATTGAAATGCA
This sequence comes from Spea bombifrons, assembly GCF_027358695.1. NCBI lineage: Eukaryota > Metazoa > Chordata > Amphibia > Anura > Pelobatidae > Spea > Spea bombifrons. The sequence goes on along the minus strand of NC_071090.1, from coordinate 22,518,840 downwards.
TACCTTTTTAGTTTTGGAATTGTAATTTTGACATCTGGTCATCCTGGGGCCACATCTTATTTTAAATTATTATATTATCTTCAATTTACCCACATCAAACCATATATTTTTAAAACTAGAGATCACAGGGTACTTTAGATGATGGTATATTAACGTGTTCCACGTTTTTTTCTCAGCAGCATGAGAGGTACAGAGAGTGTCACAGAAACAAAGTCAACTCCTAGACATGACATCAAGGGAATCGAATAAAATAGAAAAATCAAAGCAAGCAAACAAAAAAACAATCTGTAGTTTGAGTGATAGAGGAACCTCTTGAACATAGGAAAAATGCTGAAATATTTTTAACATTGCATTTAAAATTGTTTTAAAATTGTTTGTCTCAACCCTGATCTGATCAGGGGATCTCAAACCAATGGGACCATAATTTGCTAATATCATAGCCCACCCATGCCCATACCTTGGAACTTGTTTTACACCACTTCCTACCCCTTTGAAGCCCTTAAATTGTGATACCCTCACCAAGGGCTGGTACAAGGATTTTCGCCACCTTAGGCAAAAACTAATTTTGCTGCCCCTTATATACCGCCCTTGGGACAGAGTCATGTGAGCGCATCATACATATCAACCCCCTCCCCCAAGTTCATGACGCCTAAGTCTCCAGCCCTCCTCTCCCGTATATGTAAAAGCATCCGCCCGGTAGACTAGCTGATTGCTCATTTGGGGCAGCAGAAAGCTTTCTGGGTACTTGATAATTTAGAGCAGCACATCTCTCCTCCGAATCAGGACACAGCAGGTGTCATCACCCCCAGAGCCCCTTTGTCTCCTCCTTCATTGTGTTACACCTCTCTTCTCTTCCCCCAGTTCAGGTATAGATCAAACAACACATAGAAACATAGCATTGCAGGTATAGATCAACTGAAGAAGACATTCAAACCCTGTAGATAAATAATGCATGTAAACCCCAAAGGCCAGCCCTGGCACTGATATTGAAAACATAGGACTTGCCTCAGCACCTAGGTTGCACCCGAAGGACTTGCCCTGCATCCAGGTTGCATCCACAGGACTTGCACAGCACTCATATGACACATAAGGTCTTGCCCCCAGCAACCAGATTGCACACAATAACAAGATTTGCCAAGCACCCAGATTGTAGCCACATGATTTGTCCAAGCAACCATATTACACACAGATACGGGACTTGCCCAGATTACATCCACAGGACATACCCAGCACCCAAAATCCTCTCAGAATCTCCTCTCAATCTAGGTCACATGCACACTTTATTCATTCATGACAGTAATGCATAGAGTGTCAAAATACACAAATATATTCAACCCTTACATATGCCTCCCCATAAACACACACACACCTGCCCATAAACATATACATAACAAGCACATTCAACCTTGCCCATACACATAAACATTCTGGCCTTTTTACTTTTTTCTCTCTCGATATTCCCTCTACCCTTTTCTCGCTATCTTTCCCCCACTTTCTCCCCATCACTTACCTTGCTGAAGTCCTGTGGTGGGAGTGCCAGGCCCATATATATATATCTCACTGCTCTGTTGCAATGCGTGTGGCCTCATTACTGAGTCCTGGGATGTGACGTCAGCATCTCCATCACCCAGAGGGAGCAGTGAGGCAGAGGCCTTGCCGCTGGCCCTGGACCTCAAGCGGCGGGCAGTCCAGTCTGCCGCAGAGGAGGTGCCACCATGTACCGTATTGGCTCGGATATAGGCCGCCCCCGTATATAGGCCGCACCCTAAAAGTTTGGTGCTTTTTTAAAGAAAAAGTTTTTTTCTTTAAAAAAGCACCAAAAAAAACATGCTGCCACTCTCTCCCCCTCCCCGAGATATGCTGCCACTGTCCTCCCTCCCCGAGATATGCTACCGCTGTCCTCCCTCCCCGAGATATGCTACCGCTGTCCTCCCTCCCCGAGATATGCTACCACTGTCCTCCCTCCCCGAGATATGCTACCGCTGTCCTCCCTCCCCGAGATATGCTTCCGCTGTCCTCCCTCCCCGAGATATGCTTCCGCTGTCCTCCCTCCCCGAGATATGCTTCCGCTGTCCTCCCTCCCCAAGATATGCTTCCGCTGTCCTCCTCTGTGTCCCCCCCCCGGACTTACCGGAGAAGACTCCCGGGTGTCTTGCGTGGCCGGCGGGGGATGTCTACGCAATACAACTTCCTGTGCCGGCACCGGAAGTTGTATACGCGTATTGCGTAGACGTCCCGCCGGCCCGCAAGACACCCGGGAGTCTGCTCCGGTAAGTCCGGGGGGGGGGCGGTACGCACGATGCGCTTAGACAACCTCCCGTGCCGGCACCTCCTCCCGTGGGAAGTGCTGGCAGGGGAGGCAGTCTGAGCGTATCGGGGAGTAGGATGCAGGTCCCCTGCACCGCTGCGGGGGATCTGTATCCTAACCCCGCTGCCTGCCCGGCGCTCGGGACTGCATGTCCCGGGCATCTGGGAAGTTCGTTTGCATGGCCATGCTCCTGGGGGTCTTGAATTTACCATGCTAATGTGGTTGTTGTGGGATTTATAAAAGAAAATTATACTTTGCCACAAGATAATGTTGGATTTTAGATGACGAATGAAAAACAAGAAACTCTGATCCTCTGATCTGGATTTCAGATGAGTTTTTTTTTTATCTTGAACTGGAAGTTTCTATATCCACAGTGGAGGTATAAGTTATTACTAAACTTTTGGTTTCTGATACCAGTTTGTGTTTCAGGTATTCATGCATCATTATGTTTTATACAGGATATCACATACGTTTTGAATTGATCTAAAAGCAAAAAGTATCTCCGAACATCTGGACTGTAATGAATGTACCGTGGAAAAGCAGTGAAAATAAGAAAAAACAAATCCTAAAATGGATTTTCCTCTTTTGTCTAGATATTCTCATTAAGTTGGCAACTATACGCAAGATTTATTTAAACTAGGTACTTATTTCTTACACTTATAAATCCTATAATGTTCAATATATTTGTTGGTGCATAGCTTAGTTAGGAAATCTATCATTCTTTCTGTATTCCTATATTTACAACAGTAACCCTCCTAAATTACAGAAATGATTAGAAACATAGAAAGCAACGGCAGATAAGAACCACTTGCCCATCTAGTCTGCACAACCTCCGAATACTTTCCTTAGTGCCTGGCCTCATCTTACTGTTTATCTAGCTTAGCCGTATGCATATTGCATGCTTTGCTCCTCTAGCGTAAGACTATGTCTTCTTGTTTTGGTATTTAAATGTTTCTATCGTATCCCCCGTCACCTCTTTTTTCTAGGCTATATAAATTAAGATCCTTTAACCTTTTCTAGTAAATTCTTTCCTGCAATCCATGAATCATTTTAGTAGCTGTTCTCTGAACTTTCTCCAACATATCTATATCCTTCTGGAGATACGGTGTCCAGTACTGTACAAAATACTCCAATTAAGGTCTCACCCGTGGTCTGTACAACAGCATGGGCACTTCCCTCTTTCTACTGCTAATACCTCTCGCTATACAACCAAGCATTCTGCTTACATTTCCTGCTGCTCTATTGCATTGTCTACCTACCTTGGAAACCTCTGAAATAATTACCCCTAAGAACCTAAGATTTTGAGGTTAGGACAGTATCAAATAATATATACCCTGTCCTTAGGTTTTTATGCCCTAGGTGCATTATTTTGCATTTGTCCAGATAAAATGAGAGTTGCCACAGCTCTGACCATTTTTCCAGTTTACCCAAATATTTTGCCATTTGGCTTATCCCTCCAGGAACATTAACCCTGTTGCAAATCTTTATGTCATCAGCAGAAATACATACCTTACCATCAAGACCTTCTGTAATATCACTAATAAAAATATTAAAGAGGATGGGTCCAAGTACAGATCCCTGAGGTATCCCACTGGTAACAAGACCTTGTATGTGGGGCAGTTTTAAAAGTCTTACTGAAATCTAGATACACAATGTCTACTGCACCACCTTGATCAATTATTCTAGTCACCTAATCAAAAAAATAAATATAATTTGGCATGATCTTCCTGAACTAAACCCATGTTGTTTTTGATCTTAGGACCCCATGTGACTTAAGATGTTGTACAATCCTATCCTTTAGCATAGCTTGCATTCATTTTCCCACTACTGATGTAAAACTCATGGGCTTGTAGTAAAGTAAAGGTTGTATGTCTTGGCATTTTCTAAGTGTTTGAATTAGAGCTTTGAACATCCCTTCGGGACTTTATTTTATTATAATTTAAAAAAAACACGCTGGACATTCTTGTTTCATGCTAAGTCGTATTGTAAAACGGATCCTCTCCTTTTGTGAGCACATAATTACCCTTTTCTAAAGCATATGAAAAACTATCTGACTATTGTTCTTAATGTCTGCATGAGTACACAAATGAAAATAACATACTACTTGTTATCCCATCCTGGTCCATTCAATTGAGGGTTATTATATGCCAGGCAGATCAGCCGGCTATTGTTTTCTCATGGCTTCACATTGATAGTGGTTTCATTTTTCCTGTTCCAGCTCTTTGTTCAATTTTGTCATCGTATGTATTAAATTATTTTACCTTTTTGGCAAAGGCATTCAAACTGAAAATGTTTAAAGACCTTGTTAAAAAAACAAAACAAAACAAAAATGTAAGCTCTTAGATGGGCAGAGTTCGCCAGGCTTACACAGCTGTGCCTCAAGTTCTGATAATGGGCATAATTTACCCACTCATTTACAGCACCCCTTCATTTTGCATTACATTAATTTAACAATTCAGCTATCAAATTCTATCTTGATAATAAAAAAAAAACTTGCACTAGCAGCTGTGTAAATTATAATTATAGTGCATTTAATGACAGCATTGGTTTTTTTCTAATACATTTAAACACAAAGAGAAAAGAATACTTTTAAGTGAGCATTCATCTGGAAAATTGAGTTTGAAACAGCATTTAAAGCAGGATTCTCTACAAATACTTGTAAAAATGCATTGGTTTCATATTTACTTCTAAATGTTGCCATGCAGTTTTCCTTTGTGATATGCATCAGGTGGTAAACATACTGTAGTAGGATGTGAGATTAATCTGTAACCCTCAAACACATGCACAGTTAACGTTACTGGGAATATAATGCTTTAGGTCATTGCGAATGTATTTAAATGCAACCTATGTATGAGATGTTGGTTGGAGCCAAGAGGCCAACCACATTTCCCACTTTGAGCTCCTCTCCATGATCACTTTTTGTAGTGCAGTGAGACTTCCTTTTGGCACAGATTGGCAGCCACAACGCTCTAAGGACAAGGACCACATAGATAGAGGCTCAGAGTAAGACAACGTCGCTTGGCTAACCACGTATTCCCACTTTTCATCATGCATTGTTTAAATGTACATGTGAGACCATCGGGCTTTGCAGGAGGGGGCAAGAGCACCCCCATTTTCCTAACACGCACAACACATAAGATGGTTCACTAGACCTGTTTTCAGGTTCGTTAACCCCCTATACAAACCCAGAAAAAACAAAAAAAAAGCGAACATGTAGAATGTCCACGAATATTCGCCCGAAGAGGAGGCAGGAACGGGCGAATATTCGCGGAATATAAAGATATTTTTTTTGTTCCCGAAGACGAGCACGAAGACCTCCCTGGTGCCCAAGTCTACTGAAGACTGTATCTCCAGAAGGATATAGATATGTTGGAGAAAGTTCAGAGAAGGCCTACTAAAATGGTTCATGGATTACAGGATGAAAATTACCACAAAAGGTTAAATGATCTTAACATATATAGCCTGGAAGAAAGACATGACGGGGGGGGGGGGGGATATCACAAAAACATTTAAATACTTACAGGGAGTCAATGTGATACATGAAGAAAGTTTATTAAAAGGGAAAAATAATACCACAACAAGTGGACATAGTCTTAAGCTAGAGGGACAAAGGTTTTTAAAGTAACATCAGGAAATATTACTTTACTGAAAGGGTAGTGGATGCATTGAATAACCTTCCAACAGAAGTGGTAGATGTTAATACAGTGAAGGTGTTGCAAGCATGCAAGGGATAGACATAAGGCTAAGCTAGATATAAGATAAGGTCAGGGACTAAGGAAAGTATTCAGAGGTTGGGGAGACTGGATGGACCAAATGGTTCTTATCTGCCGTCACTTCCTATGTTTATTGTAGTGTCAAGCTACTTAAGTGTAGCTGCTTGCTACTATGATAATGTTGGGGGGGGGAAAGTAACTGCATGCTGGCAGCTTACCTTTTACTATACAAAACTGTTATTTTTAAAGGGTTCAGCTGATTTAAAAAGATTTCTAAGAGTTTTCTATTTCTGTGGTGTTTTTTGTGCATGCAAGTTGAACACAAGTTGATTGCTATGGCAATAAATACACTTTTTCAAAATTTGTATACACAGATGAGATTTTTACTTAACTGTAAACATTTTACATCACTGTATTATATTTTGTATAAATACATTATAACTAATAGCACTTGGCATAATCAACTGAAGCATAGCTTATTTGGTTAACTACTGTTTTATTCACATTAAATATATTTTAAAAAGAAGTTTAATTATATTGGAGCTCTTTTCCAACAACAAAATGAATGCAAAAGTAAACAAATTAAGCCTCCTTTTGTAAATTTCCAAATTCTAGAGAAGCACAATTTTTTGCCAATTTGTACTCACACAATGTTCTTAGACTGTTTTTTTGTTAAGTTGCTAGGAACTACTTTGGCTACATTTGGGCATGTTATAAATTAGCAACACGGATATTTGCAGAATGACAATTTCCAGCAACAGTCTTTTTTGAATACTTGGAAGTGACAGTTTTAGTTCTTGTGTAAACTGGTTGACATTTGTTTTGTTACAAAATCATTTTATAGAAAATGTAAAGCTATGTGGGCTTTGCAACCATTATACTGCGTTTAATAATAATACTGCTATGTGTATATGGGCCCATTCTCTTATTTTTAATTTTATGGGTGCCTATTTTTACAAATGATGATTGTGTTGAATATGTTAATAATCCAGGAACATTTTAGAATCTTTGCTTGTTTGAAGAATTTTGAGTTGTGATCAAACTAAATATCCATTAACTGTTATGCTATGCAGCCAGGTGTTCTTTATAAAGGACATCTAAGCAGTCTCGATAATGTCAGTATACATACACTATATCGGCAAAACACACCTCCAAGACGACCACTGACCATTACACCAACAGGGACTTTTATGTTGATATTGCATTCTAAATAAATAGACATTAATATGTAGTTGGCCCCCCTTTGCAGCTATAACAGCTTCCAATCTTCTGGGAAGGCTTTCCACAAGATTTTAGAGTGTTTCTGTGGGAAGTTCCAGAGAAGGTCAGGCTCACAATCTCCGTTCCAGTTTATCCTAAAAGCGTTTGTTGCGGTTGAGGTCAGAGTTCTGTGTGAGCGAATCAAGTTCTTCCTCACCAAAATGATCCAGCCATGTCTTTATGGAGCTTGCTTTGTGCACTGGGGCACAGTCATGCTGGACTAGCAAAGAGCCTTCCCCAAGCTGTTCTCACAAAGTAGGAAGCATAGCATTGTCCAAAATGTCTTGGTATGTCCCCTTCAGCATACTGGCTCGCAATCTCTGTTCCAGTTCATCCCGAAGGTGTTGGGGTCCCGGCTCTGTGTGGGCCAGTCAAGTTCTTCCACACCAAACCCATATAGTGGTAAAAACATAACCACCTTGCATTCAAAGTGTTTGTAAATTGAATTGTGCCTGTATTATACAATGAAAGACACCACTTTACAACACAATCCAAAAGTGATATAAAAATATCTTACGTTTACCCATAAATATATAATCACAAACTGCATACTGTTTTTATAAGGTAAATATATTTAGAAGCATCAATAGGATTTATATATACAGTATCTCACAAAAGTGAGTACACCCCTCACATTTTTGTAAATATTTTATTATATCTTTTCATGTGACAACACTGAAGAAAGTAGTTCGAGTACAGCCTGTATAACAGTGTAAATTTGCTGTTCCCTTAGAAATATGATTAATGTGTAAACCTTGGCAACAAAAGTGAGTACACCCCTAAGTGGAAATGTCAATTAGCCATTTCCCCTCCCGGGTGTCATGTGACTCGTTAGTGTTACATGGTCTCAGGTGTGAATGGGGAGCAGGTGTGTTAAAATTGGTGTTATCGCTCTCACACTCTCCTCGTACTGGTCACCGGAAATTCAACATGGCACCTCATGGCAAAGAATTCTGAGGATCTGAAAAAAAGAATTGTTGCTCTACATAAAGATGGCCTAGGCTATAAGAAGATTGCCAAGACTCTGAAACTGAGCTGCAGCACGGTGAGCAAGACCATACAGCGGTTTCACAGGACAGGTTCCACTGAGAACAGGCCTCGTCATGGTCGACCAAAGAAGTTGAGTGCACCTGCTCAGCGTCACATCCAGAGTTGTCTTTGGGAAATAGACGTATGAGTGCTGCCAGCATTGCTGCAGAGGTTGAAGGGGTGGGGGTCACCCTGTCAGTGCTCACACCATACGCCGCACACTGCATCAAATTGGTCTGAGAAGGAAGCCTCTTCTAAAGATAATGCACAAGAAAGCCCGCAAACAGTTTGCGGAAGACAAGCAGACAAAGGACATGGATTACTGGAACCATGTCCTGTGGTCCGATGAGACCAAGATAAACTTATTTGGTTCAGATGGTGTCAAGCGTGTGGCGGCAACCAGGTGAGGAGTACAAAGACAAGTGTGTCTTGCCTACAACCAAGCATGGTGGTGGGAGTGTCATGGTCTGGGCCTGCATGAGTGCTGCCGGGACTGGGGAGCTACAGTTCATTGAGGGAACCATGAATGCCAACATGTACTGTGACATACTGAAGCAGAGCATGATCCCCTCCCTTCGGAGACTGGGCCGCAGGGCAGTATTCCAACATGATAACGACCCCAAACACGCCTCCAAGACGACCACTGCCTTGCTAAAGAAGCTGATTGTAGAGGTGATGGACTGGCCAAGCATGTCTCCAGACCTAAACCCTATTGAGAATCTGTGGGGAATCATCAAATGGAAGGTGGGGGAGCGCAAGGTCTCTAACATCCACCAGCTCTGTGATGTCATCATGGAGGAGTGGAAGAAGACTCCAGTGGCAACCTGTGAAGCTCTGGTGAACTCCATGCCCGAGAGGGCTAAGGCAGTGCTGGAAAATAATGGTGACCGCACAAAATATTGACACTTTGGGCCCAATTTAGACATTTCCACTTATGGGTGTACTCACTTTTGGGTCTTGACACGGAGAAGCGGTGCTTCACCCAGCAATCTCCTGGTCAATCCCGGAGAGTTCCCAGGTATGTATATAACATAAAACCGTATTGGCTCGAATATAGGCCGCACTTTTTTCCCCCACTTTAAGTCTTTAAAGTGGGGGTGCGGCCTATATTCGGGGTCTAGCGCCCGACGCCCGGGACATGCAGTTCCGGGGGCCGGGCAGGCAGCGGGGTTAGGATACAGATCCCCCGCAGCGGTGCAGGGGACCTGTATCCTACTCTCCAATACGCTCAGACAGCCTCCCCTGCCAGCACTTCCCACGGGGGGGGGTGCCGGCACGGGAGGTTGTCTAAGCGCACGATGTGCTTTAACAATCTCCCTTGCCGGGAATTCCCACGGGGGGAGTCCCGGCAAGGGAGATTGTTAAAGCACATCGTGCAGATGTCCCGGCAGCGGAGGTTGTCTACCCGCATCGCCGCAGCAGGTGACCGTCCGCACAATGCGTTTTACCTCTGCCCCCCCCCCCGAATTACCAGAGCAGACTCCCGGGTGTCTTGCGGGGCCGGCGGGGGACATCTACGCAATACTCGTATACAACTTCCGGTGCCGGCATATCTCGGGGGGGGGGGAGACAGAGTGGCAGCATGTTTTTTTGGTGCTTTTTTAAAGAAAAAAACTTTTTCTTTAAAAAAGCACCAAACTTTTAGGGTGCGGCCTATATACGGGGGCGGCCTATATCCGAGCCAATACGGTAATTTGACTTGCAGAAACAACTGTTCAAACGAGTTTACAATCTATAGATATACATATGTATTTCTTAATCCTCGTATGTGTAACAGCTTATCAGCTTATCATCATTATGACAGAATATGTTTTGCCAAATAACTTAAGTAATATTGAACATAAATTACCTCTTTTCCCAGCAGATTCTTTCGTGATCTCATTTTGTTGACTTTGTTGAATGTCTTTCAATGCATATGTTACTTCTGCCACCTTCTGGCTAAATAGCAAAATTGCATTTTATTTTATTTTTACAAGCATACACTCACTTACCACTTTACTAGGTACATCTGTTCAATTGCTTGTTAACACAAATAGATAATCAGCCAATCACATGGCAGCAACTCAATGCATTTAGGTATGTAGACGTGGTCAAGACAACTTGCTTCAGTTCAAACCGAGCATCATAATGGGGAAGAAAGGGGATTTAAGTGACTTGGAACATGTTGTTGGTCCCAGACAGGCTGGTCTGAGTATTTCAGAAACTGCAGATCTAATGGGATTTTCACACACAACCATCTCTAGGGTTCAGGGCCGGACTGGGACTGAGAAGCAGCCCTGGAGAAATTTGGAGACCAGCCCCATATAGTTTATCTCACGGTGAAGCTCTTATACCCACACGCACCCCTTATACACACCCGAGTCACACTATTCGCCATTCTTTTTATCTCATTATTTGTATTAAAATGCCAGAAAGCAAAAGTGTTAAAAGGCCCTAATAAATGAAATACATTACACATAATGGGATCAAAACATTTACTACTGCGAACATTTTTAGATGAAAGAGTTCCATTTTATTCAGTGGAACAAAACACTGATCACATTATTCTTCACGATATTCTGGTAAGAAACTTTTATTTCTTTATTAATTCATGTAGACTATTTTTTTCCATATTTAATAAAAGCTATGATTGAGACATGTTTGGTTTTTATTTCCTTTCATTTGACAACCTACCCCCGAGTTATGCACCTATGCCCCCAGGCTTGCCACTCTGCCCCCTGATATGCCTTCTAACCCCCTATATGCCACTCTGCCTCCAGAAATGCCTTATACCCCCTATATGCCACTCTGTCCCATGATATGCCTTCTAACCCCCTATATGCCACTATGCCATATAGGGGGTTAAAAGGCATATCATGGGACAGAGTGGCATATAGGGGGTATAAGGCATTTCTGGAGGCAGAGTGGGATGAAGGGGGTTAAAAGGCATATCATGGGGCACTCTGCCTCCAGAAAAGCCTTATGCCCCCTATATGCCACTCTGCCTCCCCGATATGCTTTATACCCTCCTATATGCTCCTCTGCCCCATGATATACCTTTTAACCCCCTTTATGCCACTCTGCCTCCAGATATGCCTTTTGACCCCCTATATGTCACTCTGGCATATAGGGGGTTAAAAGGCATATCATGGGACAGAGTGGCATATAGGGGGATATAAGGCATTTCTGGAGGCAGAGTGGCATATAGGGGGACACACTTACATACACACACATGCCGGTTTTTATTTTTTTTTAACAAATACAAAAAAACATTATACAGTACAAAAAATACATTATTTTACTCACCTTCTACTTCTCTTGACTTCCTGGTAGCTGCACACTGTTCTCCTCTATGCTGACAGCCAGGATGCCACTGACCTGACATCCGGTGCTGCAGCAGTCTGAGCGCGAGGGGGCGGAGCTTCCATCTCATGCTGCTCCCATCACTATGCAGCCATCAGACGGCTGGGAATGTAATCTAAACGGCCGGTGCGTGCTGATGCCGCCGGCCGGAGCTACTTTAACACTTTTTTTTTTATTTATATGGTAAGCTGGATCGGCTTGCCATATAAAGTAAAAAAAACGTATTAAAGCAGAGCCGGCCGGCGGCATCAGCACGCACCGGCCGTTTAGATTACATTCCCAGCCGTCTGATGGCCGCATAGTGATGGGAGCAGCGTGAGGGGTGAAAGGTCAGTGCGAGGGGGCGGAGCTTTCACCCCTCACACTGCTCCCATCACTAGACGGCCATCGCACACGGCTGCTGGGTGCTGATGCCGGCCGACCGCATCAGCACCCAGCGGCCGCTTTGATTAGATTTCGGGCAGCCTGGGGGGCAGCTCAGCGGCTGTCTTCATGGCCGCCCAGCCCACGGACCTTCCGGCCCACCGGGAAATTTCCCGGTATCCCGGTGGGCCAGTCCGGCCCTGCTAGGGTTTACAGAGAATGGCCAGAAAAAGAGAACATATATAGTGAGCAGATATGGGCTACACTCCTGTCAGCCAAAAACAGGAAACTGAGGCTGCACAGGCTCACCAAAATTGGACAATGGAAGACTGGAAGAACGTTGACTGGTCTGATGAGTCTCGATTCCAGCTGTGACATTCAGATGGCAGGGTAAGACTTTGGCGTAAACAACATGATAGCATAGATCCATCCATGTATCAACGGTTCAGGCTGCTGGTGGTGGTGTAATTGTGTGGGGGACATTTTCTTGGAACACTTTTGGGCCCCTTAGTACCAATTTGTTTAAACGTGACAGCCTACCTGAGTATTCTTGCTGACCATGTCCGTCCCTTTATGACCACAGGATAATGCACCATGTCGCAAAGCTCACGTCATCTTGAACATGACAGTGAGTTCACTGAACTCCAATGAACTCCACAGTCACCAGATCTCAATCCAATAGAGGACCTTTGGGATGTGGTGGAACGGGAGATTCTCATCATAGATGTGCAGCTGACAAATCTGCAGCAACCGCCTGATGCCATCATGTCCATATGGACCAAAATCTCTGAGGAATTTTTCCAGCACCTTGTAGAAAGTATGCCACGAAGAATGAAGGCAGGTCGGAAGGCAAAAGGGGGTCCAGCCTGGTACAAGAAAGGTGTACCTAATAAAGTGGCCAGTGAGTGTATATTGACAATGATAATGACAATTGCTCAAGAGAAGGCTGGCACCTTTTGGCCAAGGGGATGAGAATAGCCAAGTCACTCCCCCGTCCGTCCGTCACATCGCTCTATGTCAGCCCCATCTAATTACTATTTGCACACATGTTATTATAAAATAACATATGGAAGGCACAAATTCCTGTCCTATCCTATGCTTTCACTTAGCACACATCCAGTTGTTGAGAAGGGTGGTTAAAAGTAAAATAAAAACCCTTGTAGAGCTACTTCCCACTCCCTGCCCACTGAAGTCAGGGGGTTAAATACTTGAGAAAAATCTTTGGAGAGGCATAGACCCCATAGAAAACCCTACAACCTCTTGTCTCTAAGTCTCCCAGCTAAAGAGGGTGACATCCATCCACAGTCCCCCCCCTTGGCACTCAAAGAATGCAACTGTGAGGGGCTCATCCAGCATTGTCAAACAATATTCTTGCCTCCTCCTCTTTGGCCCAGGGAAAGGACCATGAAGCATGGATGAGAGCTCCCATGTTTTTTTCCCTGCGTATTCAAATATTTATTTTAACCTTTTCCATTTTGACTATTTTCTTTAAACGTGTCCATCAATGCTAAACCTTTAATAATTTCATAGGCATGCATTAAAATACACTATGAACTCTAGTGACATATACATACAATGTTTATTGATTTTCCAAGTAAAGATTCTAAAACTCAACAAGCAGTTAAAACGATGGCACAATATAAGATTTAAGAAGAATAGGTGTACATATGTGATTTTCATTCTGAAATAAGGACACTTCAGAATTATATACTTTTTGATAACATTATGGTAAGAATCTGGGTCCACAATAAATAATAAGTGCCAAAAACCTACCACAAGATGGGGGTGTTTGTATTATCTGGTTTAAAATGACTGCCATCCTGCAGCGAACTCAAAGCATTTGATCGTGCTGCACATGACATGCTGTGGAAGAATACAGGATGACCTATGTCCCATATTCTGTTTTTCTCAACAGAATATTTCCACTAACTACCGATAACATCAGTTTGTTTGGATACTAAGCCCAAGGTTTGTCTGGATACATCATCCTGACCTTCTTCGCTATTAGTTGTATAAATATGTTTACTAATAAGGGTATAGAACTATTTTATGTATTATGATTGGTTTAGGATAGGGTGTTATTTCCGGTATGATTTAATAAATATATCCATAATGCGTCATAATAAACAGGAATCTTATTATACAAACACTCTTGTCTGTGTGTCTTTATCTCGCTCGATAAAGATATCTACATAATTTGGAACCCCAAGGTATAGAAGTACTCGGAAGTTCTCCTGCTAATAAATATTCCATATAATTATTATACTCTCTTCATAGCCCATATCATTTTCAAAAACCACCCCAAAAATATCTTTCTCTTTTAAGATTTACTGAAAATAAAAATGAGCCATGGTAAATTAATAAAACTACTTAGGCATTCAAATTCCTCACAGTGGTAGAATAATGTGATACAGTATAAAGTTGTCAATAAAAACTTGCAGATATGTACGCTGGATAAGTTAATCTTGAAGTTACTGGACGATGGGATGTGGACACTGCAGAACACTCAATGGTGAGGAAACCTTGGAACATTGGTGAGGAAACTATATGCTGGTCAATGGCAGTCACTGGAGGGGATCCAGGACCCAGGAGAACCTTACCCCCAACAGTGCAATTGCTGTGAGGCAAGCATTGAGAATTTTTACCTGTCGCCTGGTAATATTTGTCATTTGCACAGCATGTTGGGATATACTTCCCAGGTACTGTCACTTGGTCTTAGTGACAAATGTGAGAAAATGCTGAAAAGTGCTTCTTTTCCAGCTCTATACCACGAACAGGTACATGTGGGAACGCGGGTCCAATTTTTACATATTGTTCTGTACAGAACTTTACATAAACCCCTTTACTCCCAATAATCCTAGGACCCAGACTGTGTCTCAATCAGGGACCACGATAATGTGGATAACCAACTAATTTCCAGATAACCCAGTGGGGTAACCAGGAATAATATTTAGGGGGCTACACAGGTGGCACGCTCAAAAATACTGCAGCTATTCTTAACTTTCAGTGGCATTAGAGAGTTTCTACTTTATGACCATTATGGAAAGCAGCCACAAGTAGGATGAGCATTTGAACAAGGTAGAGGAACGCACCCAATCTCAATGTACTGGATGGACGTGTGCAGCCAGGAAGTGCTTCTGAAAGACAATCTATCAAAAGGCTGCAACTGGACAGAGCAGCATCTGTTGCCCCCTTCTCTCTTCCTTTTTGAACTCTTACTTTTTCTTTTCTCTTTTCAGTCATCCTCTTAACCCTTTAAGGATTGGTGTTTATATTCCTTTTCTGCAGCCTAGACCTCAAAGGGGAACTGTTGCCATGGCAGCTTATAATAAAAAAAAAAATAAAATTAAAAACTTATTATTTTTGCACTCCAAAGCAATCTGCAATATAACAATAGGGGCTCAATTCTATCATTGCCCAATAAAAATATGGTTTGTTACATCAAACAGATCATTTGGTAAAATAATGATTTAGTAAATGATTGAGATGCAGCAAAGGCATGTAAGTTCATCATGTAAACCAGTCATAATAAGCAATTTGATTTTAACCACATTAGTTTTGCAAATCTAAATCCATAATTATTGAATTGGGGTGTTTAAGCCACACCAATTGCTAACAGGTGTATAAAATCAAGTACATAGGCAGCCATCGCCATAGACAAACATTGGCAGTAGAATGGGTCGTACTTAAGAGCTCAGTGACTTTAACCATGGCAGTGTCCATAAGATGCCACCTTTGCCACAAGGCAGTTTGTGAAAATTCTGCCCTGCTAGATCTGTCCCGGTCTACTGTAAGTGCTATTATTGTGAAGTGGAAATGTCTCAACCACAAAGCGGTAGACCACGCACACTCGAAGAGCAGTCGAGTGCTGAAGAGCATATTGTACAGTGTAAATATTATCTGCCCCTTTTTTACATCACTCATTAAAAAGTTGCAAACTGCCTTTGGAAGTAACATCAGCACAAGCACTGTTTGTCAGGAGCTTCATGAAATGGGTGTCCATGGCTGAGCAGCTTCACACAAGCCAAAGATCACTATGTGCAATACCAAGCACATCACCACTAGACTTTGCAACAGGGGGAAACTGAAAATGTGTTCCCTGGAGTGATCAATCAAGCTTCACAATCTGAAAGTCTGATGGATGAATCTGGGTTTGGCGGGTGCCAGGAGACCGCTACCTAATGGAATGCATAATGCCTACTGCAAACTTTGTCTGAAGAAGGATAATTGTCTAGGTCCGTTTTTCCGGGTTTGGGCTAGGCCCCTTAGTTCCAGTAAAGGGTAATGTTAATGCTGTAGCATACAAAGACTTTTTGGACAATGCTATGATTCCCACTTTGTGGGAACAGTTTGGAGAAGGGCCTTTTCTACTCCAGCATGACTGTAATTCAGTGCACAGTTTAGTGTGGAAGAACTTAACTGGCCGCACAGAGCCTTCACCTCAACCTCATCGAACACCTTTGGGATGAACGGGAAAGGAGACCAAGAGACAGATCTTCTCATCCAAAATCAGTGCCTGACCTCACAAATACTTTACTGGATGAAAGGGTAAAAATTCCCAAAGAAACACTCCAAGATCTTGTGGAAAGCCTTCCCAGGAGAGTGGAAGCTGTTATAGCTGCAAAGGGGGCCCTTTAGTGTTAACTTTTACGTACTAGAATCGCATAGCAAATGGGTTTTGGAATATTTTAATGCATGTTAGGGACAGGCTGGCGATAGTGTGTAACAGTATTGCAACCATCATTGGGTTTTTTTGTTGACGATGGTAGCAAAACCAAGCCCTAGGCGAGAAAGGAAGTATAATCATGGGTTTATTAAATGGATAAAACTATAGGATCTATGACAGATCTGCTTTAACCCCTTATATTTTTCATTTGGGGGACTAAATCAGTTTCAGCCCGTCTTCATCTAACTTCACTTGCCTCGAGTTTGGAAACATATTTTATCCACCATGGATTTTAATCCATCTTTGGTATTTACAGACACTTTTTGCACGCTTAATAGTGCCGCAAATTCCAAACCTGCCCCTCAATAGTACAGGATTCTGAGAAACACAGAACCTTAGCTATTGTACAATGATTACTCTACCACTTTTCATGCTCCCAGTGATCATATGAGTAAAAAAAAATATTTTTAATTTTTTTCATAATTTCTCATCCAACTTGCTTAGAATTTCTTCCATGTGATAGATGCCACTTCTGAACTGGAATCAAATTTTTGTTCAGCAACTACTGAGTACAGCGATACTCCGTATAAATGTGTTTTTTTATGTCTTACCAGCAAGTACCGGAACTCTCCTTTACACTTAAGTATAAAATACTCTTATTGGTATACCTTAGTGGATAATACAGGGGTTTCCCAAGATTTTGTTATTCTTACTAGGAGGATATGGGATGTTTAGAACCTGTTTTACTTTTAATCATCACTGAGGTCCATTTAAAGATTCATTTTTAGTTTTTTATATTGTTTCCCCCATTTGGAGATGAGAACTAATTTCTCCAATCTTTCATCTATCTTATCTTCCCTAAACCATTTCTTTGCTTCTACCAGTGCCTACCTTACATTTTTATCTACTATGTCCCTTTCCATCTGAGCACCAAGGTATCACATTGTCACTGGATTCCTGAAAATCCTGAAAAGGTTTAACCCAATGAGTGCCAGAAAGATCTGCATTCTTGAGATACTCAAAGGGTTATAGGTGGGTCCATTGTAAAGGGAAATACACACCAGGGGTTGTTTCTTATAAGGGGGTGGTTTGGGTCGTTGATCTTTCTCAATTGATGTAATGATTCTTTTTCCTGCATGGATCCTTCCTCCTGGGCACCCAGCAGCAGACTCCCTATCACAGCACACAAATGCAGAGCGTGAGGCTGTAGATATATGCTCTGCTTTGTCAGGCTCACAATAAGCTCTGTCAGCCTATCACAGCAGGTTTCATCCAGCTTCCATGTGAGTCAGTCTGTGCTGTGCAGAATGGAAGCAGAAAGCTGACAGTTTGTGGCATAAGGAGGGAACAGCTATTATGTGTGGGGGCATAGACCCCCATGCCCCAACATGCTCTTGTATAATACAAAAATCCACTTGGAGCTTTACACAGATATTTGATTGAATTACAAAATGTGTATGTTTATGTATATTTATATTAAACTGACGCTTCTTTTTCTAAAATACAGCGGATATAAAAAGTCTATGCACCCCTGTTAAAATGTCAGGTTCCTGTGATGTTAAAGCATGAGACAAAGATAAATCATGTCAGAACTTTTTCCACCTTTAATATGACCTATAACGTGAACAATTTAATTACAAAGAAACTGACATATTTTAGGGGGGAAAAGACTCACATTAACTTGGTTGCATAAGTGTGCACACCCTCTTATAATTGAGGCTGTGGCTGTGTTCAGAATTAACCAATCACATTCATACTCATGTTAAATAGAAGTCATTACACACCTGCCATCATTTAAAATGACTCTGATTAATCACAAGTTCAGCTTTTCTAGTAGGTTTTACCTGACATTTGCTTAGTTGCATCTCAGAGCAAAAGCCATGGTCTGCAGAGAGCTTTCAGAGCATCAGAGGGATCTCATTGTTGTCAGGTATGAGTCAGGAGAAGGGTACAAAAGAATTTCCAAAGCATTAGATATACCATGGAACACAATGAAGACAGTCATTATAAGTGGAGAAAATATGGCACAACAGAGACGTCCCTCCAAAATTAATGAAACGACGAGAAGAAAACTGGTCAGGGAGACTTACAAGAGGCCTACTGCAACATTAAAGGAACTGCAGGAATTTCTGGCAAGTACTGGCTGTGTGCTACATGTGACAACAATCATATGAATGGGCGATGGGGTAGGGTGGCAAGACGGAAGCCTTTTCTTACAAAGAAAAACATACAAGCCTTGCTGAAGTTTGCAAAAACAAACATCAAGTCCCCCAAACGCACGTGGGAAAATGTGTTATGGTCTGATGAAAACAAGGTTCAACTTTTTAGCCATAATTTCAAAAGGTATGTTTGGCACAAAAACACTGCGCATCACCCGAAAAACACCATACCCACAGTGAAACATGGTGGTGGCAGCAAAATGCTTTGGAGCTGTTTATCTTCATCTGGAACCGGGGCCTTAGTCAGGGTGGAGGGAATTATGAACAGTTCCAAATACCAAGCAATTTTGGCACAAAACCTTCAGGCGTCCATTAGGAAGCTGAAGAAGAGGAAGTTCACCTTTCAGCACAACGACCCAAAGCACCCATCCAAATCCACAAAAGCATGGCTTCACCAGAAGAAGATTAACATTTTGGAATGGCCCAGCCAGAGCCCAGGCCTGATTCCAATTGAACACCTGTTGGGTGATCTGAAGAGGGCTGTGCACTGGAGGTGTCCTCGCAATCTGAAAGATTTGGAGGGCTTTTGCAAAGAAGAGTGGGCAAATATTGCCACATTAAGATGTGCCATGCTAATGGACTCCTACCCAAAAAGACTGAGTGCTGTAATAAAATCAAGAGGTGCTTCAACAAAGTATTAGTTTAAGGGTGTGCACACTAATGCAACCAGGTTACTGTAAGTTAAACTTAAGAAAAAAAGTATTTCAAAAGTATTTCAGTATTCTATGCAGAGACAGACTAAGAAGAAGCAATGTTACATGTTTGCCCTTGTTTGCAATTATCCTGTATGAAATGGTTATGTCATATGATCAATAAGCCATTACTGAATTAGCACACAAACTTGCAAATAGCTATTTTAGTTTAGTCTAGCCATACAAAATTATTGTAGTTATTATGTAGTTATTGTATACTATGATATATTATATGATTATATGATAAAATGATTCCTGAATCACTCATTGCAATACTGATAACTGGTGAACCATCAGTTTATAAACAAAAACTGCTTTTTTTGCTACTTCTGTATATAATGAATGATTTTTCAAGGTATTTCTTTAGAGAAGGCAATTCCCAGTTTTGAATAGAAAAGAATCCCTCTGGAGGATAAAAGCTACGAAGCTCTGATCAATACAATGTGGGTGGTTGCTATTGAACAAGAGAAGTCATTTCCACAAACACAACACAAACTGTAATGCATTCGAAAGTAGACAATAGTGTAAACAACATCAGATATCAATAGTTCTGATTAAAAGGCTAATGCCTAGTAGAATAGGCAACTAAACCCCTGATTGTTCTACCATGATTTGTTTTTGTACAGTATTTATCAGTAATTGCATAATTGAACAAGTCAAAATAAAAGAACACACAACTATATTTCTCCTGGTCTATATAACTGAACATCAATTCGTAAAAGCTTTACCACTTCAGTCAATTACAAAATACGGGACATTACATCCACGAGAGATGCTAAGCTATTACAATTGTGAGTTATGTTTAAGGTTTAAACAACCTGAGTTAAACCCTAGTATCTCCTAATTCTCCAATTTTGCTACAAATACTGTTTATCAATCGAATAGCTTTTTTTCATGACTCTGTGTATGTGTGGGTCCCCTTAAACTAGGATCACAGTTGCTAAAACACACATATAGGATTTAAATGTTCCGTTGCTTCTCACAGCTTTACTTTAGATCTGTTTAGCATGAAATTTCAGGACTCATTATATGCAGGTTTGGGGAATCTACACACGTAAACAAAAGGTAGATATATTAGAGAACCATCTGTTAGAAAAGAAAGTGACTCAATGATCTAACTTCTAACTGTGCACACATATCAGAGAAATTACTACAGTATAGGCAGCGGGATAAACAACATTAAGTACTTGAACCTACTGCTATAAGTAGCAATATTGTCTTTGGAAACTAGATATATCTGTCAGCAGTTGCTCTCTGTGTCTGACCTCAATAAATCTTCATAGCTATGTTTTACAAACATCTAATTTATACCCCAAAGATTGCATATTGCTCCATTTTCATGCAGTTCTCATTGCATATAAAGACAGTAGTCAGATAAAACCATTGTGTTGTTTATTATGGTAATTGTTATACATTTACCATTTACAAAATTGCTAGTTACATATACTCCCCAGTGCGTTAAATTTGTCAGATCTCTATGTTGTCTATTGACTGACAGCTGAGTTGGTAAGCACAAGCATACAATTTTTCATATCTGGCTATTTACTAACAATTTTGCGGTTCGTCCATGAATGTTTTTGTCACAAAGTAAGACGCCGCTGTTTTAAGAATGCTTTTTACAAAAAAAAGGGAGTGAAAAAAATATATACCTTAAAAACTTTAGGCACTAGAGGCTCCCTTCAAGTTGTGCACCTGAGTCAACTATCTCGTAGAGTCATATGTACATCTGCATTAAGCATAACTTGCAGTAAAGGCAAAAAAGGTTATGTGGGATGCTACAATACTGGATATTTAAGAAACCACATCTTTCTTTCATTCAGGAAGAAACATTTGGTCCAGGAATGTCAGGCAAGTCACACCATCCTATATTGAGAGCCCCCTAGAGCCTCTAAACAATACAATGCTGTACATCAATATGCTTTCAGATTTGCTTACCAGTTGTAGTGCTTTAGTAGTTATTGTTTCTTAAAAAAATGTTTCTATAGGGTGTATATACTGTAAGATAATTGTTATGTTGACATTTTAGGTTGACATGCTACATAATTTAAGTATTGAAAATACCGTATTTGCTCGATTATAAGACGAGGTTTTTTCCAGAGCAAATGCAAATGCGTCTCAAATAGGTCTGATTATGAGACTAAGATCCAGATCCCCCGCAGCGATGCAGGGGACCTGGATCCTCCTGTGTTAACCCCCCCCCGCCCCAACTTACCGGTGCATCTGAGTCCACGGTGCTTAGTCCGGGCTGCGTGTAGAGCTCTACACGATACAATCGCGTAGAGCTCTACACGCTGCCCGGACTAAGCACTGGGGACTCAGAAGCACCGGTAAGTTGGAGGGGGGGCATAACACAGGAGGATGCAGGGGACCTGCATCCTCCTGTGTTATGCCCCCTCCAACTTACTGGTGCTTCTGAGTCCCCGGTGCTTAGTCCGGGCAGCGTGTAGAGCTCTACGCGATTCGCGTGGAGCTCTACATGCTGCCCGGACTAAGCACCTGGGGCTCAGATGCAGGGGACCTGGACCCTCCTGTGTTATGCGCCCCCCCCAACTCAGAAGCACCGGTAAGTTTGGAGGAGGGAGGGGGAGTGCTAAATGGGGGGTGTAAGGCATTTCTGGAGGCAGAGTGCTCTGTGAAATGCCTTTTAACCCCTTTAATGCCACTCTGCCTCCTGAAATGCCTTAAACCTCCCTATATGCCACTCTTCCCCATAATATGCCTTTTAACCCTCTAAGTGCCAGAGTGGCATATAGGGTTAAAAGGCATATCATGGGGCACAGTGGCATATAGGGTTAAAAGGCATATCATGGGGCACTGTGGCATTTAGAGGGTTAAAAGGCATATCATGGGGCACAGTGGCATATAGGGGGTATAAGGCACTTCTGGGGCAGATGTGCATAACTGGGGGGCAGGTTGGAAAATAGAAGGAAATAAAACCAAAATATTTTTCTCAAGCATAGCTTTTATTAAAAAAAGTGTTTAAATGAATTAACATTTACTGGTAAAACTTTTTTCCTATAGGGTCGTCTTATATTCAGGCTTTTTCTTTTTTTCCTAAATTAATATTAAGATTTGGGGGGTCGTCTTATAATCAGGATCGTCTTATAATCGAGCAAATACGGTATATTATTGCACAGTCCTCCGTGGCATACTTTCTACAAGATGCTGAAAAAATTCCTCAGAGATTTTGGTTCATATGGACATGATGGCATCAGGCAGTTGCTGCAGATTTGTCGGCTGCACGTCCATGATGTGAATCTCCCGTTCCACCAGATCCCAAAGGTGCTCTATTGCATTGAGATCTGGTGACTGTGGAGGCCATTGGAGTTCAGTGAACTCATTGTCATGTTCAAGGAACCAGTTTGAGATGATGTGAGGTTTGTGAAAGTAGCCAAGGGATGTACATGGTCAGCAACAATACTTAGGTAGGCTATCATGTTTAAACGATGCTCAGTTGCTACTAAGGGGCTCAAAGTGTGCCAAGAAAATGTCCCCCACACCATTACACCACCAGCCTGAACCGTTGGCAGGATGGATCCATGCTTTCATGTAGTTTACAGGAGTGGCAACCTGTGTGGTCTTCTGCTACTGTAGCCCATCTGCTTCAAAGTTTGATGTGTTGTGCGTTCAGAGACGGTATTCTGCATACCTTGGTTGTAATGAATGGTTATTTCTGTTACTGTTGCCTTTCTGTCATCTCAAACCAGTCTGCCCGTTCTCCTCTGACATCAACAAGGCATTTTCATCCACACAACTGCCGCTCACTGGATATTTTTTCTTTTTTGGACCATTCTCTGTAAACCCTAGAGGTGGTTGTACATGTAGAACCCAGTAGATCAGCAGTTTCTGAAATACTTAGACCAGCCCGTTTGGCACCAACAACCATGCCACGTTCAAAGTCACTTAAATCCCCTTTCTTCCCCATTATGATGCTCGGTTTGAACTGAAGCAAGTTGTCTTGACCACGTCTACATGCCAAAATGCATTGAGTTGCTGCCATGTGATTGGCTGATTAGCTATTTGTGTTATATAGTATATATACTACCACTCAAATGTTTGGATGTATCATGATACATTATATACATTGCTAATGTTGTATATGTCTATTGTAGCTTGAAACGGGTGATTTCTAAAGAAGTGTTTTCATAGGCGTACCGGGGGCCTTTATTATCAACCATCACTCCTGTGTTCCAATGGTATGTTGTGTTTGCTAATCCAAGTTTAAGTTTAAAAGTCTAATTGATCAATAGAGAAGCCTTTTACAATTATGTTACAGCTATAAATGTCCTTGGCTTTCACAAAAATAGCTAAACGACCCCAAACTTTTGAACGGCAGTGATAAATATATTCTTTTTTTTTTTTAAATGTCCGTGTTAAGGAAGATAATTCACTTCTATCCTATGTCTGTATATAATTTTCACAGTAGTTCAGTAGATTCTTGTATCCATTCCATGTTAAGACTAAACAGAAATGTTCTATTCACATCTGCAAGTATCTGTGTCAGCGTTAGCTGTACACAACGTATTAAGAAGCAATCAAAGGAGACCAGTGGTGCTCCTCTGTCCCCATTGGCTAATTGGGGTTAAGCTGTGCAAAGGCTTTAGATCTAATTTGCTAATCAGGGAATGTATACCCCTTGTTGTTAGGCGCTTTTTCCCTAGAAATCCTTTCCTATTTGGGAATAGTGAAGAGGAATGCATTCCACACACTTGTCTACCTCTTCAGATGCAAAACAAGTGGACATATGGCTCATCTCCATCTTTGGGGGTGGTTCTTTCTAAAGTCCTCCCAAAGATTCAGATTGTATGACAAATCACGTTCTAGACTATCACAACCAGAAAGGCTTGAAACATTTGCATCATTACCCCCAGACAACAGCTTTATTAGGTTGAATAGGAGGTTTGCAGCCAGGCTTGCTCAGGCACTGACCTCTACTTCTCAATTTCCCTATTGTTTGTGTATTGCAAGTTATTGCTATCTAAACCATATGGTTCCTTTTTGGAATTCCAAAAAGCTCATTCTAGCAAAAAACTAGAATTTCAATTCAAACACTGCTATCAAAACAGTTTATTTAGAAGTACAATTTGCTTATATATATATATATATATATATATATATATATATATATATATATATATATATATATATAAATATTGCATATTAACAGTTTTTTTAGACATAATGTTTAAATCAATATTCCAGAAAAAAAATGCGGGTTTAAAATAACAAAAAACCAGGGTCATGATTGCTTATTGTATGACCAACTGTGATGTGCAATATTTTATAATTATTTTATTTTTTATTATTATCTTCTATTTATTTTGTGCCAATAATTTACAAAGAAATTATAAACATTATTCAACACGTTATTTTAATTCATTAACAAGGGTATACAAGTCACATATGGTAAAATATAGAAAAAGTTTGTTAAAACTAACATAAAAAATACATTATTATCTTTATAACTCCATATGAACCTTTTTTCTATATTTAGGATACTTGTATAAGAATAAACAAAAAATATGACGTGGGTGCCAAATCTGCCCTAGAACATTTGTTGTCAATTAAATAATAATTAACGTGTATGTATATAATAATTGTATTTCGTAGCATTTTTTAAATGTATTATTATTCAGTATTTTATAGTGGGCAATACACCAGTTATAAAATATAAGCATCACGTATAATGTGTGCGAGTTCAGCCTTAAGTGCTGGCTTTTAAATTGATAGTTGACACCAGAATAATAAAGAGTCAAAAGACACCGAGTATTGCAGGTTGAACAACATTCAAGGATAAAGATGGTAAGGTGCAAAAAACCCCACAAATCTCTTTTGTCTGTTAAGACCCTCGTTTGCTCAGAACTTCCCATGCTTTTTAAAAGCAGACTAAATGAAAGCATAGATTGTACAGACCTAATGTCTGAGCAGCTACAAAGAGACTGGTTTCCATAGCTGTTGTACGCATGAACTTTCTGTTTTGCCTTTTACTTCAGCTAAGAAAAAGTGCAGTCCTTAGAGTGTGGAGAGCCTTATTGTTATACAATTGAAGCAATGAAGTAAGGAATTAATTTTAATTTACAAGTAATGGTCCTATTCCTCCTCGGTTGATTTTTTTCTTTTTCTTTTAGAGTCAGTAACAATATATAAAAGATAAAGAAAAAAAAAACTTTTTTTTTTGTTTTTCTCTATTCTATGTTAGAGAGGGAAAGGATTATGCTAAGGATTAACATTTTAAACTCTGCCAGACTTTCTGACTCAAAGATCAGTAATCGTATTACTGTCCTAGGATTATTGGTTTACCACATACAAAACTGAATTTAAAATCAAATTAAGGAAAGTTGCCTCTTCTCCCGTCTTAGTTGCCAACACAAGCATTTATTTTTCAGCACACTGTTCATTTCTACAATAAAAAAAGGGCAGGCAATAGTGAGATCTTTATGTTCTTTTGTGCGTTCAAAGGCTGCGCCTAATTCCTGGTAATTTATCCCATATTAAAAGTTCTTTAAGTAAGAATGAACAAGAACCAAGCACCTGTTATGCAAATGTGTCCAAATCCAGCCCAGTTTTCTATAGAGAGTGGAAATGTGTATTCACCCTGGTATAAATGTCGGGGATAGCTAGCTTGCGTATATGGAAGCTGTGAGCTGAGTTTTAAAAGATTACCCCGGACCATAAAGAAATGCTGATATTTTAATGAATCCTAAAACACCAGAGGGGGTTGTTGTCACTGAGAGGCATTTATAATCATTAAATGTTTTGTCTCTCTGCACTTGGAATGTGGCAAAAGACACAGGTCATAAACACATCAACTGTTTTACGTGGCCATTGCTTTATTGAACAAAGGGTTGAATTAGCTTGATTACTAAATGTGTTTTACCATCTTATTAAAAACACAGGCAATTGGTCATCCTTGCATTTATTCACATGAGTTGTTCAGTATAGCATTGTCGGGTGGGTTTAGTTCGGATCAACTGATATATATATATATATATATATATATATATATAAATATTTATTTATTTTGTGGTGGTTTAATTAGTGAAGATTTATTCAATAAATTAATGGTCCTAATTCAAAAATTCTAATAGAATTATGATCTACAGACAAGAAAAGAGTCCTTTAAAAGAAAGAGTCATAGGGTTTTTTGCCTCATAAGGATTAGTTGTTCTAACTTTTTCATTTTCTCACGTGTCTCCATATAGAACTGCAATCCTATCTCGTGAACTTTTAATCCCATAACAGGTTTCCTAGGAAAGTCATCTGAACTGAAGAGCGTGTACCATGGCTAAAGGCATCAGACCAGACTGAAAGGAGGGCTCCTGTTAATAACTAGATCCATGATTTTAGCAATCTATCTTCTGAAACTACTCTTACCAATCTTGTAAAAATGCTTTCTTATTACTTTATAGGGGCAATAAGTTTGAATTGCCCTGCTAGTTGAGGTAATTATACATACCCCCATGTCTTAAGTCCATCTTGCATAATTCAGGATGTAGACTTTGTTTCAAATGTGTTTGTGTAAAATTTGTCACACTCAACATTTCATTTATTGCCATTACAAGAAACCACCATTTCTTTATTATATTCTTATATTCTGGAATGTTCTGGAAAATAAATCAAATAGTACAATTATTAAATATTTTTATGCAGCACTTTCCACTAGATTCCTAAATACTGTATTGGTAAAAAAAAAAAGTGCTTAGATTTGATTATATAAATAGTGATTGTATTTTACAGCTACCCGTATTGCAATGTATCTTATTTAAATACATATTAAATAATATCAATTATTAATTATTTAATATTATTATTGCTATCAAATAAATATCAGTTAATTGATTTTAATATTGATTAAATTATTAAAATAATAATTTTAATTGATTTTAATAAAATACATTGCAATATGGGTAGCTGTAAAATACAATCACTATTTATATAACTAGAAATCTAGTTGAAAGTATTGTTTAAATATAATATGTATACATATCACAACAAAAAAAGGCAATTTGTAACAATAAGGCTTCAGCTGCTTAGGAACAGTACATTTTTATAGAAGCATGATGGTATGAAAATGAAGATGTGGTCTAGAACTTTCTTCACTAGATACATCCATCTATGATCAATATCTATATAGACTAATATACATCTAGACATATAGACAAAACACCTCTATTAACAATACTCATATAAAGACAACTATACACCTGTTAACAATATCTGTTTCTGGATGGATCTATGCAAAACATCTATATCTACACATACATATACCAATTATATATAGATATTTTGGGTTTTTTCAGGTTCCTTATTTAATAATTAAGTGTGAATGTTAATTTTGGCACATTTGTTTACGTTTTGACAAAGTAATACTTTTATACATCTCCACCACAATTATGTCTGAGCAGCTGGCACTAAATCAAGTTGAAAATAAATAATGTCACTTGGCATAGAATCTTCCAGTAGGGCAGATACATTGAGTTTCATATCAGTGGATAAAATATAATGTTCTAATCTTACTAATAGTCTGGAAGGAGTAAGAGAGACAGGTTATAGTATAAAGTAGGATGAGACTGAAGTTGCTTTCTTTGCTCATGCTGTGAGTCTTTGAATAATAATAAAAAGAAAGGACTGTAACAAGGAAAAAGCATGAAAAAGACAAAAGAATTCTGGAAAAAGTTTAGGCAAGAAGACATTGCAAGTGAAACTGAAAGGGGAAAAAAGACTCTTACAATGGGACAATGCGTATACTAATCGCTTTGATATATTATACAAACCAAAAGACCCCAAACATTGTGTAATTATTTATAAATGACTTCTCTACTTTGGTGTATAATACAAGCCAAATAATGAAACTGCAGGCTACTTTCTAAACTATTTCTAAATAGGGCCGGTTCAAAAGAAGTAAGAAGTGTTTGAAATAAATAATTAATGGTTGATTTTATGGTTGTCTCATTAAAACATTTTAATTGCGCCAAATAAAAAATACATCTGCGTTGCAAAAGATTTTCTTTCTTCCTTTTTTTGTTGGACACAGCGAAGCGCATTAAGAAAAGAAAGAATCATCACATAGATGCATATATGTATAATAAAGTACATATATAATTGATCATTGCAAGTTATTCTAAGTGATCAACAATATTATAACCCCTTCATTATAAATCTTACCTGTTGTTTACACGTGTATATATATATATATATTTTAAAAAATAATAATAAAATATATATATATATATATATATATATATATATATATATATATATATGTATAAATTGGGTAGCGTGTACACAATCTAAACGTTATCCATTGAGCAGAAGCTTTACATGAAATGGAAGGAGATTTAAAACCTTCTTTAGCCTCAAGCAGTTGAACTGTAAACTGACTCCAAATCTTAATCATGGGGGTGATATGTCCTCTGGGAGAGCACCTTCTGTCCATCTTTGCGTTTTACAATTCAGTGCTTTAACACTTGCCCTCACTACACCACTGTAACTCCACCTCTAAAGGATGTTGTGTGCATTGCATTTGTCAGATGTATCATATTACAGATTAACATTATATTTAGATTTTGTTTTATAATAGAGCTATGGTATTTCAAGCTTTATATTCTGCAAAAACTATACAAACTTATACTCAGATTTCTAAACCACACTTTAAGAGATTTAAGTGACAGGTGATGTCTTTATTGACTATATGACAGTAGAATGGACTGGTCCCATACGTAATAAAACTAATCTTACTGATTTAATGCTTCATGTAGTCTACATAAACTATACTATACATTTATGATATCTATGTTTACATTATTTTTTACACAGACGTAAAGAACATTTCTTTGCTATTACATTATCAAATAGTAGCAATTCATGTACAAAATCATAAAAAGCACTTTTACTAAAATCACCTTTCTTAATCATTCTCTCACAGAACCATGTAGGTGTTATGCAACGTACAACCCAAAAATTATTCAGAAGGTAGAACTGTACCATTGTCTCAACCAAGCAGTAGATGGTATCGTGTTTGAACAATAATGGGTCCATAACTCTTACTACTTGGTATAACTTATTTTCCTGCAGCTCTCCTCATTACTTTACCAGCCTATGTGGCACAAATTTTACTTTCCATGTGCCTGGTATCATGATATACAGGGAAAATAAAAACAGGGTCATGCCATGACACATGTAGATTGTTTGAAGGCACATGGTCTAATCAGCACTACCAAAAACACAAGGCTCTCAGATCCTTCCACTATAATGAGGAGCTGTGTTGTAGATGCCAAGCTACAGGGCCCTTTGGGACTTTGTGCCCATTCTGGAATGGAAAGAATGAAATAAAATCAAATGGTACAGAGAATGCTAAGGTGCTAGCGGAGATTCAACAAACAACTGACCTCCATCCTACATGAAAAAGCGGTTTTGATGTTACTAATTGCAACATTTGGAGAGTGTTGCTTTCGGGTGGCTGCCGGTAAAGACACAACAGAAAAAGGGGAAGTATTGTTTGTAGGATACTTCTTTATTATTCTTTCCTATATAATTTTGGGGTATATTGGTTTTCTACACTTTTGTATATTTCTCTCCAACCTACATGAGTCAGGAGTTTATACAGGCAACAGGAAATAGCATGGACGATGGAGGAGTGAAAAGGATGCACTCAAGCCATCATATGCACTATAATATGACAGCCGTGTGGTACCTTTTTGTGGCATCTCCCTTGCTAGTGCACGGTGGAATTCTGCAGAATCCCTCCATATGCATTTTTGCCTTTCCCCTCCTCTCAGGAGGCAAGACAAGAGCTTACTGGCAGTAAGTGTATCACGTGCATAGAGATTTGTTCGGTCCTTCTTACAATCATTGGCAGGAATCGTCAGACCATGGAGGAGCTTCGGACCATGGTGGTAGCTGTAGGGCTTTGACTTTTACCTCAAGTAAAGTCCTTTTTTTATCTTTTTTGTTTCTCAAAGAGTCCTTAAATAAGCATTCTTCTTTTGTGCGGATGTCAGGGACAGTAAATTGTGCCTTTAAGGCCCTCTCTAGTTCACACATGCTTGGTAGACACTGCAGGTCCAGTTTACCTGAGTCCGCTGCTGGACTGTTGTAGAGGGGGCCTGCTAGCCACCAAGGCATCACTGTCTGTCTTCATGGGAACCACTGGACTAAACACTTGCTGCTGGGAAGTGGCAGTTCTTTGCAATCCACCCACAGTGGTAGGTGCTGACAATTATTATTATGTTTTTAATGGGGATAGATTGGCCCATATTACGCCACATTCTGGCACAAATCACTCGACGAGGAACAATTAGCAAGAACATTCCATTAGTTGTCACGGTGATTGCTTCCTATATATATCATTTTGCCTAGAATTGCTGTTTATAAACATGACCTTTTTTTCTGGCTAGGTTATAAAGTTGCCTGCAGGGTCATGTATAGTATAACTCCAAACACATATGAATATATAAATGATAAGCCATTATGAGGCATATTTTGCTTTCACTTCTTGTTATATTTTGTCCTACCATAATTCATCTGAATTAGCAATAGCTAAGAAATTAACTACATGCAAACTATTACAGCGAGGTTAGGTCATTTATGTGCACCTGTACTTATCTTCCTACATTTATCATATACATTTAGTACTTTCTCTCTTACACAATCTTGTGACTTAATGGAAATCTGTCAAAAAACATAAAAATAGCATCATTTAAGGCATTTTTTTTAGAAACTGAATGTAGCAACTGGCCTCAATTCTACAATCTGTTGTTATCCTACAGATAAAGTAAACACAGATAAAGCGCAGAAATTATACGGCTAGAAAAGCGAAAAAATCTCTTATATTGCTAGCATAGCTTTCTTTTAAAGTCGTGCAACTTAAGCTGTTCATTCTATAACCCCCACATCGCCCCCTCCCAAGACTCTTTTTTCGGAACGTGCCTCTGCCCTCCAGGCTAATCACTTTGTTCTTGTTTTCTTTCTCTTTTCCTTCTTCTTTTAATAGACTAATGAAGCTCAAACAAGTAGGCTTAGCCCAGTGCCTGCTCACGTGTCAAAGATAGGACTCTCTCCAGTGATTGGCCTGCTGTAATTATAGGCACACTCCCGGGGGAGAATGGACACTACACTGCGAACATAAATTATGCAAATTCGAGTGAGTGTAGCACGGGGCAGACTTGATGCCTTGATTCATTCATCCTTCAGTCCAGGGGGGGGTAAGGGGGTAGCTATTGTTTTACACAGTATATAAGGTGTCTGAGGCCAGTCGTGTGCCAAACTCACTGCTCACACGAGCTGATTGCAGCAGAGCTCACTTGATCACTCTAAAGAAGGAGCAGTCGTGTGTCTCTTTAAGGATAAGAGATTCTGAAGTTACTCTGATTTTACAGGCTTCCCATCAGAATCACATCACGTGAATGTAAGTATCAGGGAGGAATTTCTTGTGTTTCAGAATTCATACTGTTAGATGACTTTCTATTTTATGCATTCTATACTTTGACGTAGATTTACACAGTATATCTGCTTGTTAATATGTGTGCTAATGAAATGTTTCAGCTTTTGCAATAAACCTAGAAGCCACAAGTAATAACTATAAACAGTGTAATGTAGGTCACATAGTAATTGCTTGATTGTTATTTTTAGTAGCAAATATTTAAATATCACCCTCTATTATTTTATTTAATGTTGCACAGTTACTATGTTGCAGCTGAAGTATGTGTTGTGTTAATTTGTTACCAAAACTAACATAATCTCTTTATTTCCATTAGTATGGCTTCCAGTATGGACGGAGTCTACAATGACTATGATACCTACAGCCAGATGTCATACACTCCATCGGATGATGATGACTCAATCTCTGTCTCTGACTCTGCCAGCCTGCATACTTCTTCCTCTTTCTCTTCTGGAGACCTTACCTCTCCTGCCCAAACTCCAGAAAAATGTGAAGAGGAAAAAGAAAAGAGAAAGAAAAGAGGCAGAACCAAAGTTAAAAATGAAAATGTTATTCGTACCATCAAAAAGACCAGAAGAGTCAAAGCTAACGACAGAGAGAGAAACAGAATGCACACGCTTAACTCAGCTTTGGATGAACTTAGAACCATTTTGCCCAGTTTTCCAGATGACACCAAACTAACTAAGATTGAAACTCTACGTTTCGCCCATAATTACATTTGGGCTTTGTCTGAAACACTAAGATTAGCGGACCAGTCCAAGGAGAAGACCCAAAAAGAACTGATGCACCTAGGGTATATGAGTCCTGAGACTCCATCCAGCCCTGGTAGTGATGCTGGATCATGGGTATCATCTGATTCCCCTTCATCCTCACCTTCCTCATCTTTCTCCATATGCACTTCCAGCCCAAGCAGCCCAGCTACATCTGAAGACTGTTACTATGGACATAAAGATAGTGTATATTCAATCCACACCTTTCCACAAACCTTTATTGAACGCCCTACCTGCTTCGTACAGTATCACTAGTTTTTAGAATGAAGATCACTTTCCTATCTGCCTTAATATATTATTCGTTATTCTTTATAATCTATATGTACTATAGTAAGACATGTAGAAACTAAAATGGGTGGCCTGAGATTATGATCTATATACATGCCTAAATTCTGACACAGTTGGATAGAAATATGGTTTTCTGTTTTTTTCCCACTAAATTTAATGAAAATCATAAGATCTGTAGTCATGTTATGAACACGGTTTTCCCTACTTTTGCACTTTCGGAATTAATCAAAAAACTTTTGTTTTATTTCTTTTGAAAACTGACCTTACCTTACTTCAAAAACTGATGTCTTGGGAAGAAAAATCACTGTTTCCAATGCAGCCTGGGTGAAAAGTCAATTTTACAATTTGTAAAACTCTCACGAAGAAAAATGAGCATGACAATTTGGTTTGGATATTCTGACAATACAATGAAAAGGACTCAATAGAAGACAAGAAGTTGCTCATACATTATTTATGCTGACATCCTGCACTGCTGTGGTTCCACTGAGTAGAACTCAATCCTTTGGACACCCTTTTCTCTGACTAGGGGCTTCATAAAAATTTAATTTATTCCATTGGTATGAAAATGTATTTTTTTGTATATAAAGAATTTATTCTATTACATACTTGTCAAAAATTGTTTTGTATTCCATATGTAAAAATAAATCTTGTTTTACATTTTTATATAATTGCCTGTTGTCTTGAGAAATTATTTTAACATTTTAAAGATATAACATAACGACTAGCCACATACAACATTTAATGCATTAATAAGCACAAAGATTCAAACGGAGCACTTCTTTTTGACTACCTGTTTAGGTAAAATAGTTTTTTTTCTCCTCATTCTTTGAGGGTCTTTTTGTGCTTTACCATTAGGCAGCAACAGATTTCCAAAGAAAAGGGATTACATGGATCAATAAAAGTGACAGTTGGATAGGAAGTAGAAGGATGACAGGTGGATGCATGAAACACTTTTGTGTAAAGGCTACAATACCGCAATATGAAAATAGAAAATATCGGAAATCTTCCTTTCTCATGTTCATTCCTCAAATTTCTGTATATTTCTATAAGAAAGGACACCATAATTATAGATAGTAGTCTCTATGTGCAAATTATGCTGCCACTTTTCATTATACAAAGTTATTCATGCACAATAGCTCACTGAAAACTACAATTTGTTGATGTTAAAAGGTGTTACACATTTAAAGAACAAAGATTGCAAAACAATATAAAACTTCACAACCAAAAAACATACTCATATTTTTTCTTTGGTATACAAGTGTAAAGAAAATTTCTAAATAACTATTATTTGATCAGTAGCAAAACTCAATATAGACTGTTTATTAGGAGTGATTTTGTATTTGCATCCTTTACCAAAATAAAATATTTACTTTTACAACAGTTTCATTGAAAAAGAAATTAGGATAGTAGAAGATAAAAATAAGTATATAACACATTTTACCTAGATTTCTTTCTATCAATGCAGTATATCAGTACACTTCTGGGATAAAGAAGGAAAGAAATCGGAGAAGCAGAGAGATGTCATTCATTGTTGGGAAATCCAGGAATCGGTCAAATGTTCAAATGAAATAATTATCAGAAATGGAATACACCAAAGCATATGTTTTCTTGGCTTTTCTGTATAGAATGAATGCTACCACACCCAGGGCATGAAACACCTTTTTTTCTCCTTCATTCTTCATTATGTATGAGGTCTCTTGGAAGTGATTCACTTGGGATCTAATGCTTTGGGGCTTATCCCGTTTCTATAGCTGAGGGTAAATCCTCTATTTGTGAATCCAGCAAGGGGTCCAGGCAACGGTGCTGTAGGTGCACGTGTCTTGGATAGACGCAATAGCTTTATATTTAAGCCCTTAGGAAGAGCACACCATGAAACAAACTCCACAAAAATGTGTTAGCTTCCTGTTGGAAGCTAATCTCAATCCAATTTCATCCCAAAATACCAGCTGTATGCAGAAAAGTGCAGCTAAAGGATAAAAGATTATCAGTACAATCAGGTTGTCCCATGGTTTCAATCTTCCACATGGTATTTCAAACTTTTATGGTAAGTATTTTTTTTTTAGTTTATTTGTCACAATAAACAGATTATTGAATATAAAATACACGACTAAACGGGGAATTTCATTTATTTTAAAATGGTATTTAAATTGTGTTTCTTTATTGCTGATTTTTATATATTGATCTTCAAAGTTTGTTGTAGTGCAAATAAACTGCAAAAATATGCAATAATTATAGGATGTAGATTATTTTTTAAATTATTTGAAAATATGCTACTTGTGTTTTGAGGCTTTTTTTGTGTTTTTCATATTTCCTGATTTGTACTGTTGAGGTGGAACATATGCTGATAAGATATCAAGCAATATCTAATCTTATAATATTGTTTTATGTATGATATTTATTCATATGTTTGGTGTTTTTTGTGCAATTTCTCATGGATGCTTTAAATGCTTATTTTACAAAATGTTTCTTACATACACATTTGTGTTTATCAAGTGAATACAGTCTTATAGTCATTATGATTTTTCAGTGTGAATACTTTCCCTGGCCTGTTCTTACTAGTTGAAGGTGTATAGTAAAGGTGAAATAGTAAATGTTAGAGTACATCAGACAGATCAGTTTAAATAGTTCTCCATTTAACTACCCAAAGAAAGGCAGGAAAACACCTGATTTTATGTGTAATAGAAGTCTACAGGTTTTAAATATCTCACTTTACTATTCAATATGAAGGACAAACACTGGTCTAATTCATTTTACATTATACAGGGCCAGCCAAGGTCTTTTTGTATCAGAAGTTCTTTGTGGTTGGACCTTCATAATCTATAGTGAAGTCAAGGAGCTATCCAATGGACTGTTCCAGACATTCGAATGATGCAACGGAGCATTCTTAACTGCAGCACTTGCTTTGTTTGTCTACACTCTAATAAACTCAACATGCACTTTCCCAGGTTATCATTTGTTTAATTTACTTTAATAATATAACATTATATTATTATTTTGTGTCCCTATACTTGATTTATGTTATATAGCAATAAAAATAGGTCGTGGTCAGGTTGTGTATATCAGGAACTCTTCTGGGGGGGAAAATGCTGAAAAAGGCTTTGAAGAAATGAATGCAGCGAGGGGGTTGGCTAAAATATATACAATATAAAATAATGTATTTTATGGGCCAACCAGACTCTCAAAGGAGGATTGAAGTAAACTAGAAGCAGGACTGGACTGGCCTTCTGGGAATACCAATAGATTTACGGTTAGGCTGCCTCCCCTGGGGCTAGTCTTGAGTCTTATGCATACATTCTCATTCTAACATACATATGTACATACAGTACATTCTCTCTCACATCCCCTTACCTCACTCACAGGGGTCTGCCAGTCTGTTTGTGCTTTGCGCATCTGCCAGTCAGCGCCATGTCGGATATGACGTCATATCTGGTGCCATGCGCTGGCCTGCATCCGCACAATGGGAGTAGTTATACACGTGGCCGTGGCTGCGGCTGTCAATGAAGCTACAGTAGCAAAACAGATAAGACAGATAAATATTGGTTAAAGCATAAACATTGAAAAAAGGCAAGTGTTCTATTAGTGTGAAATTTCAACATGCCTACAAGAACATGCAGGCCAACTGTTTGTTTCTGATGTTTCTGCACACAACACAGTACCCACAGTACCCTTAGGTGATGAGTATGCTGACATGATACACAGACAAATCTAAGTATAGATGGGGCAGAGGATATAGAAAAAGTAGTTCTGGGGCACATAGATGAGGACTCATAGGTGAAGGAGTGAGGGGGAACATGAACATGACATGAGGGCACAAATCCATTGGATATAGGAGTGAATCATATAAACATATGGCCTATTGGCATGAATATGAGGGGCAGACATGAAACACAGTAATTGGAGAAGGGGCAAACAGTCATGGTGGCTACAGGAGCGGGGAAAATGAACATATTGGGTTAGCAGAAAGAGGAAAGAATACAGGGGACTGGTTTAAAGAGATTGAGTTGGTATTGGGCAACACATTGTAAAAGGCAGATCTGCTTAGGTATCCTATTTCCCATACCATTCTATGTAACTCTATAAGAAAAATATTTCTCCCCTAGTATCTTAACATTGGCAAGGCTTTTACAGTCTTGAACTAAAATACTCACATATTGATGTTCTGTCATTAATGTTCTATCATTCGTAGGAAAAATTACTGTACTTGTTAAAGAAAATTGAAGTACTATGACAGGGGTGTCCAAGTTTTTTCTGCAGCGGGCCACTTCATCAGAAATGTATATGTGCGTGGGCTACACTAATTTTTCACTGAGACAAAATATGGCCTTTAATAAGATATGCAGATTAAAACATGATAGGAGTGTGATTGCTGTTAACAAGCAATATTGTTATTGTATTTTGTGCCCAATTTTGGTGTTACTTTTAATATTGGACAAGAAATCAATAACAATATATATATATATATATATATATATATATATATTTGCTGTTAGCAATCACACTCCCATCATGCCAGGTCAGCCAGTACATGCTGAAACCTGGCTAGCTGCCCTCCTTGTGTATTGATGCTGCCAGCTGTATTGGGTCTGCATATCACTTACAGCCACCCTGTGCCAGGGACACATCCATGCTATCACACACACACACACACACACACACACTCGTTCATATACTTATTGATTCACAGATTAATTCCCTCAATCACGCATACTCATTCATACACCCTCCCACACACTCTTACCTGCACTGCAGCTCTCTCGGTTCCGCTCCCAGATTTCTATAGGGACCGCTGCTTCCCTCTGTTTGTTCGCATTCTGTGCGAGCAACTTCTCTTGTACTGCACAGAGGAAGCAGGAATGGAGCAGAGTCATGCGATGTGATGTAAATTCACTTGACTCTGCTGGGTT
Organism: Spea bombifrons; assembly: GCF_027358695.1. NCBI lineage: Eukaryota > Metazoa > Chordata > Amphibia > Anura > Pelobatidae > Spea > Spea bombifrons. The sequence continues at coordinate 22,480,847 of NC_071090.1, read as the reverse complement.
CTGCTTCCCCTGTGCAGTACAAAAGACCCAAAAGACTCCCACAGGTAAGCAACAGGGCCCTTGCGATCCTGGTTGCCCTTGCTGCAGATCTCACACGGGCTGCACCTCGAGGTCCGGCGAGCCGCATTTGGACGCCCCTGTACTATGAGGTAAAAAAATCATAATTTCGCCTGTGTCGATTAAGTCAAGTCCCATCATACTACCACTGTCACCCAAATAATGGATGAGTCTCTTTTTTTCATCTTAATGAGATTTTGTTCTATTATAAACACAGACCTACGGTATAAGCAAATTAAGGTCTAAGTAGAAGTCACAGATAAGAGTAATTTTCCCTGACACCATTTTTTATGGCACCTAACTAGAATCAAATTAACTTGGGTAAACTCAGGCAGTGCACAGAGACAAAAATGATGTATAAAACACCAGTACAATTTGCGATTTGAGAGCGTAAGAGTCACATTTTCACATCAACATTTAATTTGATCTCATAAATGCATTTTTAAGAATATTTCTTATTTCACTGCAGGTCACATTCACATAGGACATAAGTTGTTTCCATGCCGATTGTAGCCCTGGGATAGTCTGATTTTTCACTTGGGAGGCATGACCCTCAAGTCTAGAGAGCATGCACTGCTTTTCTCCTCAAAGGAGGAGGTCAGAGTTCAACACCAGCTAATGTAATCACACTTCTGCTCTTTTCTTTTATTTCACAGCCTTTCTTCTTAAGGGAGAGCAGATTTGGTAAAAAGGTACCTAGTACTCTTTGAATTGTAGTATGAAAGTGCATACAACTTGCACGCTACAGTATCTAAATATCTTTTGCAAGCCCTTGTGATGGTTATTTCAGTCGTGTTTTATGTTAGTTTTACTGAGTTATCTACAGTACGCTTTTCTGTGTGTAGGGGTAATGCCGATGAGTAAAGTATCATCAGATTCATCTAAACAAATAAGAACTGTTCTGTGGCTTTATGAATTATAAGAGGCATGGACAAAATGCTTTTTTCTATTACATATTTTTAATATAATCAAAAAGTTTATTGTCATGCAATAAGGATCAATACCATCGTTAAGGTAGGATAAAGGGAACATCTGCCCAGGGCATTCCACAGGAACCTCCGGTGGCAGTACCTTGAATCCAGATGAGATACAGGGAGGGCTGATATAGAGGTCTGAGAATCTAAAGAACTATGGGATGCAGGGGTACAGAGATGTTTGGGGGAGTTATAATAAATAAGAATAAACCTTAGCTATCTACAGTCAGTATATATTTTAATGAGACCATTCAACGTGGCAGTACCCTTTGAACAGCCACAGGTCAAGGGCGCAATGCAACTTTCTGTGAAGACCATGACGGGAAAAATTATCCACTGACAATGATCACTTTATAACTGTAAAAAATCAAGGGCGAACTTTTCATACCAATCTCCAAGTGTATGGTGCATTCAACCTTAACGACCTATTTTAGATAGGCAGTAAAAGAATTATTGTATTCTACAAAGTAATATCTTAAGGCTACTGTTTTTTAAGACATGGACGTTCAAAAAGTTGAAAGCTTTTTCAAACCAAATATTCGAAAAAAAATTTGGTAAAGTGATTTTAAATACAACTTTGGTTTTTGAAAAACAATTTAAATATGATGTGGACTTAAACTTTTACTAGCACTCTGTGTGAATATTGAATCATTACTGAAGATGTACAGTGAATTCCAATTAAAGAACCTTTCTCAAAATTGTCAATGAATTAGACATACTTTAGCAGTAGTTTATAGATTTAAACCCATCACTGGTAACTTTAAACATGACTAAAGTAAGTGTTAAACCTAGGCCTTTCTACACCTATAGAGGTGAAAATTATCTATAAATTGAAAAAAATAATGAATTCCTTTGAAAATCAATACAACATCATAGGAATTACATGATATGCATAGTTCTGCTGTACATACATTAGTTTACTTATGTGTTCTTGCTACTTGCTATATTCTGTATCTGTTCCTGAACCGAATTATCAAGAACTTTAAAAATGTGGTGGCCGACCCTTTAAGGACAATGATTATTACAGCACTGATACTGAATTTTACAACCCCTCTCCATGGTACTGACAGGGATCATATGACTAACAAGTCACCTCCTCTAAGCTGTACATATGAGCAATTTCATTACTAGAGCAGTAAACATAGAGTACATGATAATTAACTTGCTATCAGTAGATTCTACAAAGATACCTTGACTGATTCTTGCCAGGAAATCAATAACTGTAAAGAAAGTCACCTAATATAAGCAAACAGCTTACTTTCTGTTACGGGGATAAAGTTTGGATTAGATAAGTGTAAATCAGGTTAATGTCTCACTTTACCCTTAAGTGGGTATGTAAATTATTCTAAGAAATAATAAATTAGGATTTTCCCACAAATGCCTAGTGGGGGGGCACTTTAACCTAGAACATGCGTAATGCATTTATAGAATGTTTATCTAACATAAGGCTTCTTATATTTTTTTAAATTAGTTTTACATATACCGTTGTTTGAGTTGAACATTAGGGCTAAAAGGAAAAGTGAAAACTTTAGGAACTGTTAAAAGTATTTTCAACACCTACATTCTACCATCCAAAAAATCTGTAGCACATTTGTAATTTTGTGGTCTGGTGAACACTGGAATTCTACAAATAGTTATTATAATATATCGTAATTAGGTAACAAATGAGTAATGTTATTTTAATTACAATATATTATAATATATTGTAATTAGGTAACAAATGAGTAATGTTATTTTAATCTTATTTTGTATCTATTGTATCTTTTGCCAAATAGGTAAATAATTTTTTGGTCATAATAATAAATAATTTATCTACAAATGTTCTACTAATTCTATAACATGAATTGAAATATTTATATATTATTTTTCATAAAGAGGTTAGTATATGTGTATGACAGATACATGGCATTATTTAATTACGAAAAAATGGACTGCACTTTAAAAATTATTTTAACTTATTATTTTAACTTTTTAAAAGTTCACACCTAGGAAATAATTTGTTGACAGCTAAGAAGATGAAATACTTTGTCTGTTTCCCTGCTTATCTTTGAATACTTCTATTACTTTCTCCCAAACTACAAAAGCTTCCTTTCCAAGCACCCTACCATCTTTTTATAGGCTTTACAATAGCTTTTTGTTTAATGCTAATCTTCAGTATATTTCATTTTACCATTAACATTGCCTTGAGACAGCAGTCTACCTCAATCAGTATAAAGTACATGACATGCAATACTATAATTATAGTGTCTGGGAGCTCTAGTGACCCATTAAAATTGATTTGTATAGTAAGTAGAGATTCTAAGGACAGAGGCAGGTGAGACCTAAACGCCAGCCTGCAGATTTCATTCACTCACAGCATATGCACCACAAAAAGCATAATCCGAGGAAGAAAAATCAATACAAGAACACTAACTTGTAACCTGCTTGAGCATAAAAACGAATTGTTCTGGAAATAGTAAATTTTGTCTTGTAGCAAGTTTTACTGGTCCTAAAGACTAACATAAAACTTTTCTTACACTGATTTTTAATATTCACTATAACTAATCAAAAGTATACACATTAAAATATATTAGATGCTGCTTTCTCACAAGTAATAAAAACACCGAAAAAGCTGTACATGATAAAAGCACAGAGAAAAATATTTTTATGTTAAGACCAGCCTACACCTAATGGTGTTTGCAGTTAATTTGTTGGCCCTAACCGCAGACACCATTATTTCACATGCAGAGATAAGCAAACATACATTTTGCCTTCTACCAGATATATATAATTCATGCATCTCGATATTGTGGAGAAAAACAGGTGCATGTAAACAATATATGTGAGCTTCAGTAAAATGAAGGGTCTCACTACAGCAGATGGGTAGCAGTTATATGTGTATGAGTTAAGCAATCAATCAATCAAATCAAATCAATATGACAGCAATCAATGCTACAGTACAGTAATACATCACTGAGCCAAGTATTTATCACTCTCCTTGCTGATCAACTCACAACTCAGCAGGGATTGGGAAACCCCTCAGAACAGTCTTTTCGAAGAGCCATCCGTCCTGTCCTGCCCGTGCACGTAATCTCTGACGCCACAGGTGAGGCTTCAAAGTTTGTGGTCACAGCCATGGGTTTTTATAGCTGTTGTTGGGACTTTCCAGAATCTTCCAGGGGCGAGTGTCTTTACATTGTGGAGTTATCTTTAGGTGGATTCTGTGACGCAGGCTGCCTCTCCATCTTATGGTGCTGCCCAGGCACTTTAAATGGATATCCTCCACCATTTTGTTCCTGGGCAGTTCCTTGTCTAATTGGCACAGTGATCTGTACATGTTGACACCTAAGTTACAAGTTCTATAACTATCCTTATATAAAAATCATTAACCCTGTCGTGACCAGGTCCAGGAGTCATATAATTAACATCTTTAAAATTCACTTACCCAATTTATTTGTCCCACCCATTCAAGCTCCAAACTTGTTAGAGATATATTAACTCACTACATATATATATGGTTATGATGCTCAGTAATGTTGTTGGGTGTGTGATGTGTCCTGTGAAATTGTTTGCAATGACCAGTATTTGGTGCTGCATGCTTCTATTTCTTGGAAGCAATTGAACATTTTTTTTATATTGAGTCTAAATGAGCCGATGTTAACTGGGGAAAGCACAATGTTTACAGTGTGTATATGTGTGAGGAGCAAGGTTATGCCCTATGACATAATGGCCAGAATCAGGTGGCTGGGCAGAGGGGCAAAAGTAACTACTTTTCCCGTAGAATAAAAAGCTGCCCCAGTGTCCCAGTAAGCGGCTCCAACTTGTAATTTTTGTAGGTGTCTCATCTCATGGAAGTTACCATGGAACCGTGAGGCTTCCTCTATAACTATACAATATATATTTCATGCAGCTCAGTTGCAAGAATGGGCCATTGGGACTATGTTGATTAAATAGTTATCCCTTTTCTCTTGGGTTTTGGAATTTAACTCAAGATACACTAATGCATGTGGCAGGGACTTAGATCTTAGTAACAGTTATTTTTGAGCCATGCAAGAGCAACCACTTGCCCTTAGATAAGTGCGGGCCGTCACTAGAAATAATTAAGCCTTAAGTAAAGTGAAAGATTGGACAGCTTTGGTGCAATAATGGATAAACAATCTAAAGTTCTGGGCCTTGAAGCTGGTTAAAGAAACCTAGAAAAACATCTCAGCATTATGGGACTTGATCATAGTACTCCACTGACTATTTGACAACTGAGTTTTAAGAAATACTCTCTAGCTGCTATTTTAAACTAGAAGCCTGCTGAAGTGCAAGTGGGCACCCTGAGAAGGGTGATAGGCAGAAAAATCTTTCCCAGATTTTAAAAATGAATGTTTTGGCCCACAGGGGTGGTTTGTAAATCTCAGACTGAATAATAAAGATCAACCCTGCCAGTTTGACGCTAGTGATAGCAAACTATTCAGGAGACCTAATGTCCAAACAGTGTGTCATATGTGGGGGGAACACATAAACTTGAATTTCAGATTGTTGAAGCCAACAAAACTTAATGATTTCTGATTAACTACACAACATAGATAATCAATACACGCGGCCTCTGATTAGTTAAGAATGTGCAGCTGATCAATGTGTATGATCAATTATTCAATGAACCAATGGTATCTGTTCCTGGAGTGCTCCACGTTGACCTGGGTCCATTAAGTAGCCATTAAGTCAGAGGTCAAAGCACATCTGAAAGAATGATCTGGAAGTATGGAACCAGACATTGTTTAACAGGTCCCCTCCAAATTGTCTAATACCCCCTTTGGCCCAAAAAATGATAAGAATGTAGGTGTTTCAGAAAAACAGAGGTTTTATTTTAATATTTGGTTTGCCATTTTTTTGCATTTGTATCAATATATAAAGTGATAGGATGCACAGGCATTTATGAACTGTTGATCTTGTCCTGAAAAATATACTGTATACTTCCTAGTTCAGGTGTAAACTGTTGTCAATTGTCTATATAAATTTAACCGAAGGAAAACTACTAAAATTAAAAATATTTCCCCAACCCGTGGTACTTACAGAGTTAAACAATAAAGGGACATAATTATGAATGATAAATGACCAGGGCCCATGGTTATATTAACATTCTAGCCACCGTTAAGGCTGACAACATTTTATATTTGGGATTCAATAATAGAAATTTAATAAAAAAAAAATTAATAACATTTTTTTCAGAAAAGATGCGTCATTCAAGTGCACATATATACTGACTTAACCTGTTAGTGCCTGTGTGCAGCACCAGTACCATGAGTGCATCATGTAAGCACTAGAACATTGTATTGTCTTTGTCTTTTTATTATTTTCGAGTCAACTTCAAAGCTGTCAAAATGTAGACCATTTGCTGAATTTGCTACCTCGCTTACATGCCTCTATGTATGCACACACTCAAAAACTTTTCAAAATTAGGTTTGCCGATACTCAATTAATTAGTTAATTTAGTCTGCTGTATATATACTAAGTGTATACTTAAAGTGGTACAGTAGAGCTCATTGCTAGAGCTTAGAATATTAATAATCATCATCAGCAACATACTAAGTTCCCTTTGTCGCTACAACAGTGCACTATATTACAAAAATATCTAATGGAAAGAAAACACACAAGAAAACAGAACAACACTGCTCCACTGACGAAAAAAGGAGCTACACAATCATGGCTTTTCCTTTGACATTTATTAGCAAATTAAAGTTTCATTCTTACAGAGCCTGGGACAGAGCTGAGGGTAGGGGATAACTCACATTTGTCTTATATGGGGAACATTAATGTTGTTTTAGCTAACTTCCCAGAGGAAATCCGGGTGGCATAGCGGGCAACCAAAAAGGATTAATTCTACAGGATGTTCAGTACAATAAATAGGGAAACTCCATTTAGTCTTTTAGATCTCCCTGCTGGGTAAGATGATTCTACTGCTACCTCATAGGAGATGCCTGAAGCCATTATGTAGATACCAACTTCTATGTCCTGCTGTTCCTTGATGTTTTTCTATACAGACAAGGTCGCACTGAACCCTGAGGTTTCTTATATAGTGTCTATAACTAATGTATATTTAATGGTGATAGGAAATAATGCAAAAGCACAAAACATATAGATATCTGATTGGTTCCATACATAACTTCCTCTATATACTCTATGCCTGGGGCAACTTAAAAAAAAAACCCTTTGGCTTTAACTAATACCTGTGTGCGGATCAGGCTCAAATCTATTTTTCCACACCCTCACTTTCACCTGAAATTAAGCAGGAGGTTGCAGAATGCCTGAAGCTGTCTTTTCCAGGGTGGCTCGCTCAGGATTAAAACTATGTCTTAGACTGAGCTTCTTATCTTTCCATTGAAATCCCACCCAAGATCTCACTTTCCTCTTACCTGTGGAATCACTACCTACACTGTGACAACTGCATGAATGTACTTATTCCACACAACCTTTTATACAGTAAAATGCATACATCTGTTTGAGCTAAATGAGTAATATGCATGTATACGTCTCACAATACCGAGTACGTTCTTGGGTCTGTGTATTGAGGAAATAAATGGAAACAATACATTAATTATATGTGGACCATTTAACGAGTTGGGTAGCATGTGGACCAAAACCTGTATGTCCTATTGCAAAAATTTTCTGAGGCCCACCGACTTCACCAAGCAATGCTTCCAACAATGCTATCTTTGCACCCAAACTTCTTACCTGTGGCATATTTCCCCCAAACATCTTACCTGTGCCATATTTGCCACCAACCAGCTTATCTGTGGAAATTGTTGTCCCAAAACAACTTGTCAGTGCGCCCAAAAAGCTTATCTGTGCCATTTCTGTCACCCTACTGCTAACTATGAGTATTACCGGCAGCCAACAGTTTTAAAGAGGTGAACAAATGATTGTTACGCCCCTGTTCTATCCTCTTCCTTCATCTCACTATTTGTGTTATAGCCTTAGTCATTTTCGGGGGCATACTTTAAACTGGTTTCTTCACTATACATCAAAAGGCTTGTAAAAACACTAAAAAGTAAACGTTCCTAACATACATATGGATGCTTCATGTAGAAACTTGAGACTTTTTGCACTATTTTTTCAGTCAACACCAAAAATGATGATTCTCTTCTGACACCAAATTTATCAAAATCACCATCAGTACAACTTATCTCCTGTTGTGTCTTTAGCGTATGAAGCAGCTTAGAATGTCTTGAAGAAACGAGCAACAGGATACTTCATTGGGAATTGATCTTCTTGCTTTTTAGATTTCTAAATGGTATGCTGTATTGATCACAACATCAGTGCAAATTGCATCAATTAGCATTTGCATTGCTCTTTGTAAAAGGGCCTATTGTCTTCACTGTCCTTTTGCTGTGATAGTTGAATTTGGGCAATTCTTCTTTCTAATGTCATGTCAAACTCCTTTCTCTCCTCCTTTAGGAGATTCCAATCTAATCCTTGAAAACAGTGGGGAGTTCTACTTTGATAACTACTGTGGAATTTTAGTTTGTTTACAAGTTCTATGAACACAGAATTCAGATCTAATTGGAAAATATTACTGTGTAATGTTTTGTTTTTTTAAACAAAGGAAGTCCTATCAACACAGAAAAAAAGAACACCACTATGTAACAGAATAGAACATACATGAGAAATTAAACTACAGAAATATCTGGTATATTTCATGAAACCTTCATGTATTGTTAATTATATATTTCCATTCAAGGACTTCTGAAACAAAGAGGCAAATTGTATTATGAAAGAATATATAATTTTAAATGTACTTTATTATAAATATGATGACGCCTACATGCCCTGTCCAACCATTGCTCATCGCCTGCCCCATGGCCCTACCACCAACCTGCCCATTTTCCTTCCACTGTCCTGCCTCGTTTTGCAATGGAGCCATCAGACCCCAAAGTCCAGATAGCAAGCTTCATTTTCCATGTGCCCCCAACCACTGTTTGCAAATGGCACAAATTACCAGATAGAACATTGGCTTGTTTGGTATTCATTGAAAGCTGGCTTAGATGCTGGCCAAATTGAAGTTGATTTACATGGTATACTGTGTTTCACCCATGTCCCCAACCTCTTAGTGAACCACCTTTTTGGACAATGTTCAGAATTAGAAGCCAGCGCCTGCAATGCCTTAACCATGTTTTAAAAGTAGAACCACCTCCAGGTAAAAACTGTGGTCGGCACCCAGTGCAATTCCACACTGATTTATATAACATAAATCAGTGTGGAATTGGAGGCTGCCATGGGCTGATGCACTTTCCCTGGCATTCTTGCAGGGGAAATTACTGTTGGCTGCTGAATACCAAGAAAAACAGCATAAAAATGTGTTTGTTAATAATCTGCTGAATTTGTACGGGTATGTACGGCCATGGAAATGTTAACATGCCTGCCAGCAAATGTATTTTCTCAGTTGGTCATAAGTACAGCAGACCACATTGTTAATAGTCCTAGATTGTGTTTATTTCCAGCTGCAATGTGAAGATTGTAACTTTCTTCACACTCCAAAAGCTTATGTTGTTCTGGAGGAAGGCTGGCAGAGGAAGGGACAGGAGTGACAGCACCTGGTGTGTTGATGATGACTGAAAATCTGAAAGTGACAGACACTGGCTCCATGTGAGACACAAGGGGTAGACGCAGCTTGATGTGGTATTGGTGGTAGGGGGCACCATGAATTTGGCATGAAATCTTTTCTTTTGTGGGACACATAAAGATGGCCGGAAAGGGTTTCAAGTTGCTAAAATTGTATTGATTTATTAAGTTTGACATACAATGGGGCCTCTCAAACATATACAGTGTCAGGACAGGGGTCCAATCTCATTACAGATCACATTACATTATTAGCCATAAAGTACTGTTTGGCTTCACCAGCAGAGGGTGTTATTTTGCATTGACTACCTTTCTTGGGAGCACACCTGCTGCAAATAATTGCAAACTACCGCCACCTGTTTCCTGGCTATTTAAACCTGTTTGCCCTAAGTACTGTAGGTAGTTGCTCTAGTGCTACGTTCACTAGCAAAGTGTAATGGCCAAAAACAATCAGCACTATTCAGTTATGGCCATTTATTTGTCGCTGCATAATCATTTGATAAACAAGTAAATAATAGACATAGGTAGGGTGTAAAATAAATACTACAAAGGGAATTCTAATAGTAGGCCAAAGTATTCAAATCATTGCAGCTTAAGCCTTGATTATCTGTGTTTATGCCGTGGTGTCTTGAAAATCAGTAGAACTTAACTCTGGACTCTTAGTGACAGTCCTAATGGTGGCAAAACAAAAAGCCAATTTACGCTGAATTTATTATTTTGCATTTGAAATAGAGTGCTTAAAAATGTAATTAAGAGTGACAATAAGTGGAGAATATGAGTATGAGTATTTTATTTTAAACTTGTACTATTTAATAAATGGTGGGTTAGCTTCCTATTTTCTCAAAGAATTTAAACAGAGGGAGGTATGAAAATATTGTTTTTTTTGTCCTTGAGCATAAAATACAGACTGTATGAGTAATGAAGGTTTGCACTTACAAAAACCTGGTTTTACCTCATCATGACCTTAACCTTTATGTCAATGCCAATGAAGTCCGTTCTGACATAGACTGGATGATTAAATTGTCAGTGTCCCATGCAGCATCACCAATGAAGAATGCATATTAAGGTACTTTTTTTAACCTGTTAAACATTGCAAAATAAAGAACTTTAGAAGAAGCTGCAGTACAATACATCCTCTGTGGTCCCATTTTCATATCACTAATTGGCTGCTTAAAGCAGCCAATCAGTTTCAGGAAAGGATTCCTGTCAAAAGCAATGGGGGCACTTTCTGTATAAGAACATTCGTCTCATTAGAGAACAGGAAGTTAAGATACAACACTATATACATATTTTCCTCATTCTACTAATCCAGCACTTTTAAAAAAAAAATGTAATTTGATTTTTTATATGAATTTTTTTACATCAGTAAAACTTTTTTTCCATTGAACAAAACATACGTCCCCATCATTCTTTAAACATATCGCCCGACTCCCGGGACCTCGAGTTCCAGGCACATGTTTTTTTTTTTCTTTTTCATTTAGCCCAGCTGCGGGCAAGTAGCAGGGTTAGGAGCCAGATCCCCTGCAGCACTGCAGGGGACCTGGATGCTTCTCTCCGGCAGCTGGTGGACGTCTGTGCGATTCGCGTAGACAACCTCCGCTGCCGGCACTTCCGCCGGGACTTCTATAACGGAGCACGGGTTTTCAAATTTCTGTCTGTATATAACATATGCTGACTAACTGCATAATAGATCCCAAAATTGTTACAATACATGTATTCCTGTTCATTAGATAAAATACTGTTTTACAATTCCACTAATGTATATTTTTTCTTTAAAAATATTTTTTTATTTAAAATAGCTCTAAACTTTAAGGATGCGTCCTATAATCGGGTGCGTCCTATAATCGAGCCACTACGGTATATCCTCTGATCTCTCTTTTTTTGTAATTATACACCTGTTTGCTAATGCACTTGTTCAAATGTCAGCGATAGGTTCTACATGGATTTTGAAAGACAAATTCCCAGGGTTTTCCTTTTAAAACAATATTATCTAAGAAAAGGAATTTAATTAGTGGTGCATCCTTAAGCACCAGACATTTTGTATGAGATTTATTTCCAGATGCTCAAAGGGGTCTTCCAGAGTCAGAATAAGTCTTACAGAATAGCATCATTTAGCAAATGTGACAATTAATCCTTCCATACTCCTTATCCCTCCAGCACTAAAAGGTTTAACTGCTTTGAAGTTAGATTTCAAAGCTTCAACAGCTGAATTTGTTACAGTGATAAATAATGAAAAAAGTGACTGGAAAATTAATATAATCCCTTTAATCCTTGGCAGGAGTATCAGTTGTAAATAAGACTCAAGGTGTGCATGTGAAAGGTCTAGCTAATTTTGACACTTCATTGATGTGAAAAAAAATCTTTTTAAAAATTCTCATTTATTCATTCATATAATTGCATATTCTGTTTTTTTTGCTTTTTTTGGCATGAATAATGGTATTATAAGTAAAGCTCATTTACATCACGTGGTATAAGGCATTGCAGCAGAAAGCTTGCACAAATATCTCTTGTAAGAATTGTAAAAGAAAAATGGCTAAAACTGTCATGAAAAAATGCGAATACACATAAGGCATAAGATAAAAAGTTACAGTGAAAGGTATAGGATAAGATAGCATGAAAGGAAGTCAAGCAAATCAATTGGATTAGGAGAGTTGGGACTACAAGTGGGTGGCCAAAAGTATCAAAACAAAATTGTTGTCTAAGATTATCAAAGGAAACTTTCCATGTGAATTGCCTTTCAGAAGAGGTCATTGACATCTTTCATCAGCCTCAATTCAATAACTGCATTAAAGAAGCACACATAAAAAATAACCGTGTTTAGAAGATATGATGTATCTACGAATAAATTTAAATATATATGCTCATTAAAGGTAAATATTTCTGCTATTCTAAAACAGACGGTGACAATTGGCACTGGGATTCTAATCATAATATTTTTTATTGAACAGTAGAGTGTAAGCCTTAAAATAGGATTGCAATATTCTAGGCTCTATGAAATAAATTATTTAGAGGTCATTTTTATTAATAAAACTGGAATCTTATAAAAAAAAAACACAAGTAGATGTAAAGTGTCAAATCCAAGAGAAATGCCTCTAAAGCTCTTTATCCATTTGATAAACATCATTACTTTGGGACAGCTTCCTTTATAGAACTCCAAAGATATGTGAAAAATAGAAACACTGCCAATTAATGTTATTTGGGGTTTCCTCATTATTTTCCTCTTCCATAACGTATCTTCCACACATGAAATACCTTTCTACACATCTGTACATGGTAATATGCTACCCTTTTGATCAGGTTGATCATCATGATATATGTTGTAGCTTGTGTGGATAATTAGCAGAAGTTTTTAGAACTTAGTAACAGGGTAAGATAATTTTAGCTAACAAATGTGAAAATTGTAATGTTTGAAATACTGGAAATGTTAATATTGCATCATAAAAATTGATAATAAAAAGGCATATTAATATTAATCCTAGAGAAGTCTTTGGTTGGGCAGACACGGAAATGATGTAACTTACATCAAGCTTTTGGGAACTTAGGGGTCTTCTTCAGATGGAATCAAAATAATTGTGAACATGAAACCCGAATTCCTTGTCTTTATTTGAAGTTTATCATATTAATTTCATTCTGTGCAGCCTAAATGATGCTACTACTATTTCTACAAGTAACAATATGATACACAATACTGAATTAGAGGTACTTTGACCCTTACGTTCAGTGATTAATACCTGTAAAGCAATTTAATTAGGCTTTGTTTTGTGTGTATTTCCTAAATAAGGATTTGGCAAATCCCTCAATCTTCACTCTCTTTAAAGGATAACTTGCATTCTTGCAATTCCAAAATTCCCAGAAAAAGTTTTAGACAGCTGATCGTAAGTACTTGATACATATGTTCATGTAATATTTGACATATTTGAAAAACATAATAACATTATCGATGGATTTATCAGGATCAATGTCATTTAAGAAAAAAAGTAAACAAAAATTCATCGTTTTGTTTCTTGATCCAGTTTTATTTTTTAATCAAACATGAAAATGTATCAACTTGGAGAGGTTAAACTATTCAAATAAGTTAATGCATAATAAATAATATTACTAGATAATAGCATAAATGAAAAAGGTTAAAACATTTTCCACATTATTTAATATTTTTTAGTTTATGCCAAAACAAAGTGAAAGTATTCCTCTTAAAAGTCCTGACCCCTGCATTAAAAATAGAAGTAGCTGCATACATGTAGAATGGGAATGAATTACATGATGGTCGCACAAAACATATAGAAAAAAATATTTTGTTTTCATTACTGCATATACTTAGAAAAAGTACATTATGCATTTGTGAATGTAGCAAGCAATACATGTTTTCTTAAATATGAGATGACATATATTTGTCTGTTAATAAAAAAAAAGAAGGTAAAAGAAAGCCATAGGCATGGTTAGCGGTAAACATTTTACCTAAATAGCTCCCTTAGATTAAAATGTGTATAATTAATCAGCTCCATTTAAGCCCAAACAGAACTAGTAATTGATAGACAAGTAATGGATGTGTCAAGATAAACACATATGCACTGCCCTTACACATGCCTACACATACATACACATACATTTACGCTTGCCTTTATACACAAACATCCAAGCAGATGACACATGCAAGACACACGAATACATGCACATACAGAGACACTCTTCCCTAACACGCAAACTTTCCTTCAGAGTTATGCATGAACAGACCTTGTGCTCCCTTCATTTTAGTCTGGTTAGAGGGAGATCAATAATGTCCCAAACTGTCTCTGCTTCTCCAGCGGCAGGCAGTTCAGTCCATTTCTGGAGGGAACCGGCAGGATGACGGACACCACAAATTGTGTAAACAGACTTCGAGTCTTTGTGCGGCTTTCAGGCACAGGGCATAGTCAAGAACATCTGTTTTTATTCAATGTCATGGAAAGAAGTACATCAATTTTCTGTCAGTTGGAATATTATGCTCCTTAATCATATTTTCATTACAAAAGGAATGCTAAAACATATGTTTGAGTAACACATTAAAAAAGTGAATTTTGAGATTTCTTATTGTGCTTTTATGGGGATCCTCTAGGGAAAGGAAAGAACGGTCCTGAACTGGCCATAGAAAAGAAAAAATGGTTCATCACTCAACTCCCAGGAAGCTGGGTGCTAGCAGGAAAAAAGGGGACAGCATAAAACCTCTTGAAGTATACGAACACTGAAAAGAATCCCAGCACTCCAAACAGCTTCCAATTCTTAGGTTACTTTATTTAGAGAAAGCAAAACAAAAAAAAAACAATGTTTTGGCCAAACAGGGCCTTTATCAACCTAAGAATTGGAAGGTGTTTGGAGTGCTGGGATTCTTTTCAGTGTTCCTGAACTGGCCATAGGGCACAACAGGCAAAATTCTCTGTGCCGCTCAATAACCGTTATTGCTTCCCAAGCAGTCTAACCACTTCTTTAGTGGAAGCACATGGCTGCATGCTGTAAAACTCTAGGGAGCCCTTGAAAGAACATAGCAAACAGTCACAAGTATCCAGTGATTGGCCGAACAAATGTGATTTACTAGCCACTGACCTTAAATGGATAGGCCAATTCTCACTGCCAGTCCATTCCTGGTCCTCGACATGACATGTCCACATTGGTTGCACTAGAGTTAAAGGTGTGTTATTCTAAGTTGGTTGTCTGGAATGTACAGACATGAAGATTTGTTGTAAAATTGGCAAGGATATCTTGGTTACCTGGTTCTTCTGGCTGGGTTGTGTTGTCAGAGAGGTTTCATAGATCTTACCCACCTCAAATCAGGCACTCAACAGTAGGCTTCAAACATATCATATCCACTACATTAAAAGACAGTGGTTTCCCAGATATGCAGACAGCATGTTGCTCAATCTTGATAACATAAACACACTGATAAAGTAGCATAGCTTTAACCTAAATTAATATGGGAATACATTTTGGCAATCTCTTAATTTCCTACGCTGAAACAATGCCACACACCACGTGCCTTTGTATGGACAAACAATCGGTATGCCCTATTTTTTCTTTAGAAAAAGGAACACATTATGGGTAATCTCAACCTCACATACTTTTGATTATAGACCTATCCCTCAGATTTAATTCCACATGGTATATGGGCATTATTGTCAATTAGTTAAACATCACAGCATTCACAGACAATATATGGTAAGAAAATTATGGACAATTCAAAGGTATTATTCTTGTGAAAGCTCTGACAAGACACCCTGGAAAATTGGCCATTGAAATAGGCCCTGGTTGACACCAAACAAAATGATATAACCTTAACAACACAATTACCGTATTGGCTCGGATATAGGCCGCCCCCGTATATAGGCCGCACCCTAAAAGTTTGGTGCTTTTTTAAAGAAAAAGTTTTTTTCTTTAAAAAAGCACCAAAAAACATGCTGCCACTCTGCCCCCCCGAGATACGCTACCACTGTCCTCCCTCCCCAAGATATGCTACGACTGTCCTCCCTCCCCGAGATATGCTACCACTGTCCTCCCTCCCCGAGATATGCTGCCACTGTCCTCCCTCCCCGAGATACGCTGCCACTGTCCTCCGTCCCCGAGATACGCTGCCACTGTCCCCCCTCCCCGAGATACGCTGCCACTGTCCCCCCTCCCCGAGATACGCTACCACTGTCCCCCCTCCCCGAGATACGCTGCCACTGTCCTCCCTCCCCGAGATACGCTACCACTGCCCTCCCTCCCCGAGATACGCTACCACTGCCCTCCCTCCCCGAGATACGCTACCACTATCCCCCCCCCGACTTACCGGAGCAGACTCCCGGGTGTCTTGCGGGGCCGGCAGGGGACATCTACGCAATACAACTTCCGGTGCCGGATGTGCCGGCACCGGAAGTTGTATACGCGTATTGCGTGTATTTCCCCCGCCGGCCCCGCAAGACACCCGGGAGTCTGCTCCGGTAAGTCCGGGGGGGGGGGGTTAGAGGTAAAACGCATCGTGCGGACAACCTCCCGTGCCGGCACCCCCCCCCCGTGGGAAGTGCTGGCAGGGGAGGCTGTCTGAGTGTATCGGGGAGTAGGATGCAGGTCCCCTGCACCGCTGCGGGGGATCTGTATCCTAACCCCGCTGCCTGCCCGGCGCCCGGGACTGCATGTCCCGGGCGTCGGGCGCTAGACCCCGAATATAGGCGGCCTATATTCGAGCCAATACGGTATATAAGTCTTTCTGACTGAAACCTTAAATAATGTAGATACATAAATACATAGATACATAAATAAACTCTTCCTTTTATTTTTATGAAGAATTAACCTTTTATAAAATGAGGATACTAACCTTTATTCTCACACCTTGAGATCAAACAAAACCAAACAAAAGGTTTCTTGGGGCAAAGAGAAAACCTATTAATAGTCATCTAAAAGGTTCTCAGCCAAAAAGAGACAGGAGGCTAAACATTCAGTACCTAACATATACCTAATGATGTCATGACATAACATTTACTTTTCCGAGGACAATGCCTGTAAAATAAGCCAGACCCCAAAATGCACACATCATACACTGTTTCCAAACGTTCCCCCCATCATTGCAGTTCACTGTGTCAAGATAAATGTACTTTTCCTGTATACAATCTTGAAGCAAAACATAAAAAAACACAATGAATATGTTTGTATGAAGGTTAAGAAGGATCCCGGGTCCTATACATCTTGCGTATATACTTAGTACCATTTATGCCTTCTGTGTACAAAAAGTCCAGAGCATTTTATTCTAGAAACGTCCATAGAAACTTGCAAACATGTTCACTGAAATAGAGCATCTATATTTAATTTAATAACAGACTATTTTCTCAGGGTT
Source organism: Spea bombifrons (assembly GCF_027358695.1). Lineage (NCBI taxonomy): Eukaryota > Metazoa > Chordata > Amphibia > Anura > Pelobatidae > Spea > Spea bombifrons. Next base: position 22,463,396 of record NC_071090.1, on the reverse strand, counting down.
ATTCTATTTCCTTTCCTCCATCTCTGACCACTTCCTTCTCCAGATAATGGGGTTGACGGTGGGTGCCTTTTATTCTGCTTCATTGTGGCTGCAGGTGTCCTTCTTCCACCTGGAGGAATTCAATGCAGGACTCATTTAGTCTTTTGTCACAGGGATAGATGTCCCTTTGAATTGGACTGTGAAGATTTCTTGCGCGCTGACTATGTTATATGTATGAACTTTATAAATATGTCCTAAATACAACCTATTTGTTAGACCAAAGCTAAATTTGTATTTCTTTTTATTCTCAGTTAAACAAACTTATTATGTAATATCCAAGCCAAACTTATAGTTCCAAAAGAAGGATTTGAGGCTGATAAGAAAACACTTTGAAGACATTACATTGCTTGATCAGATTTGATACATGTATTATCTGTTTAAAAGGAATTGGCAATTTAAAGCGAGTTAAGTATACTTAATCTAAATTGTAAATTTGACAATGTATGTCTTCAATGGTACAACACTACTTGTCAGATAAATGATAATTTCTCTATACTTTATTTATAATTATCAAGTTTTAAGAAACTGGGGTGTTTTTTTCATGCATACCTTGCAATTTAGTTTTATATTTTTTGCCCACAAAAAAGCCTGACTGCATAAAAACAATTCTATGTTTCATTATGGTGTTTTCACTACCTCCAAAAAATCGTTTGTTTTTTTAAAAAAAGTAATCCACTCAGGGTATTTTTTATATTTTTGGCTTTTTTTAAGTATAGTGGGGAGCACTGTACGGGATGGGAAAGGGATTTCCAAAAAAAATATTTTAGGGCTAGATAAGATTATAGGAGAATTTTTAAATTTTTTTTATATAATTTATACTTTTTACACTGCAGTGAGCACTGTCTAGTGATCACATTTGAATGGTAGAGTTTCCTGTGCAGCATCAAGGATTCAGCTGTGCCAGTATAAAATGTATTTCATGACATACCTTAAGGGATGGGCTGGTTTCAAGGGCAATTCCAAAATTGTTTACAAATGACTGGTCAGGGGATGAGTGAGAGAGTAAGGGAGGCAGGAAATAGGTACGTATGTATGACTGTATGTTAGAGTAGGCGTGTATGTATGTGTGTGTGAGTTAGCATGATTTTGTATAGGTGTGTGAGCATGAATGTGTTTGCATTGTAGAATGATTGTGTATGTATAACTGTGTGTGAGCATGAATGTGTATGTGTGTGTTAACATGAATGTGTATATGCAATGTGTGTAGTCAATTGGGCCAAAAGCCATGAAAATACTGACATAACATGTTTCCTTAATTGGAAATATTCACCTGTGGCTATCCCCCATATATATATATATATATATATATATATATATATATATATATATATTGAAAAATACTTAAGTCCAGTAAGCTTAGCCCTTCTCTCTATGTGAATTGATGAAGAGTTTACAAATGTCAGTTTGTTCACACACTTCCTTATTTCAAGCACTTTACCATTTTCTCTAATCTACTAAAAAAACAGATAATTAGTGTTTAATCAATCCATTCAGTTTGATAAAATCTTTCTTCCTTTCTATTTGCAGTCAGCCTCGATGCATGTATCTTAAGCATTCTAACATTTCTTTGAGCAACAATGCCCTCTTGATAAGTCAAGTGGCAGCTAATTAGTCCAAGTGTTACTATAGAAGGAGGGTCCATGTTACCTGAATTGTTGCGGATCATCACCTGCGGCACTCTCCCTGTCACATACTAAATGGGAAGCACTTGTTCAGATGCTTGGATGTTCACGGAAGCGTATCAGATGCATTGCCCTTGCTAAAGCATTTGTCAATCAAAAGTGTAAGAGAGCAGCTGTACACATTCATGACCACCTAGTGGAATCACTGCCCCCCCCCCATCACCCTTAAGGAACTCATAGCAGATAAAAATCAAAGAAACGTAATACAGGTTACCTAAGAGATAAACAGATGTGTTTTATTTTTTCACTGAAAGGTAACCTAGGTATCCTTGCACCTGCTTGGGGCAGCAGCATCAGAACTTAAAATGTGCAATTATAATGCAGGAAAGCTTTTACCTAATTTTGCAGACCAGACTTTAATTATGTTGTTTTGAGTGGAGATGTCAAGATAGTTAATGGTAGGACGTTAACTTGACCCCAGCTATATTTTGCCTTGACCCTCTCAACCTATCAGGAAGTCCTGAAATTCAGTACAAGTTACTGACCTCAAAATATCACAACTGTTCCCAAATGTCGTTTATGTTTACAATACACAATTTGTGCATGAGATACCAAATTTTGTGAATCACTGGACAGATAGAAGGATTATAATACATATATACACACACATTGTTTTACTATCTTTTCTTGGAAAATGACTAGATGATAATGTCTACAAAGTTAGATGAATAAAATAAAACACATAATAGCAGTCTTAGAAAATATATGTATAGTTATGTTATACAATACCTTACTGCATTATCTAATATATATATATAGAGAGAGAGAGAGAGAGAGAGACTGAAAACAATGGGTGGCATCATCTAGGAAGAATTCCAAATTAATTAACACTCCTGTGCTCTGTGGGGTAAAAGAGCAGTTCCACATTCTATGGCTAAATTAACACATTTATAGCTGAATACAGTTGACCAAACCTGGAAACTTTCGTTAGGGGCATGGTTAGAGGTGTGCAGGGGTAGGCGAATGCACTTACCAAACCCCCACACATATAACGTCTCAGGTGCCCAAAGCAGGACTCCATCATTGCGGGTCAAGTTAGAGTCAAGGCAGGTCATGATTATTAAGACCATTCACTTACCGTACCACCCTGCAATGTATTTTTGCAAAATGGTGGCGTACAATGTCATTGTGGTGCTCGGGTTCAATGTGTCGCAAGGCAACCATGTCGGAACAAACGATCAAGTTCCTGGCACAGACCACAATTGACTTACCAGTTGGGGAGATTATCTGATCTCTATAACAAGACTACAGCCTGCTAAACTTGGACAGTGGAGCAGCTTGACAGGACAGCTCCCAAATATTGGGAGGGTGACGGTGCTTTTTTTCTACATCTGTAGAACAATATAGATTGCTAATGATTTATTGGTATTTTATGTTTATTAATGTTAGTGTTGATTTGTATTCTCTTATTGTAACAGCACTGTGGACCCTGTTGGTGCTCTATAGCATACAGAAAGAATACTAATGCATTACATGTACAGAAAATTGATCTTTTGGTGAATTTCAGACTCATTGGACGTTACTACGTTTTTTTTCCACTAATAGTCTCTTGAATTACAGACTGAAAATGAAATGTTGTTCATTTGTACTCTGTGTTCAACATATTTTTAATCCCTGATTTATGGCTTGCCATTATGTTGAACCGCACACAAAAAACATAAATCTACAATCATATACAAAACAGTTTATAAGACAATAGTCAAGCCACAACGGTCTTACTGAGCATTTTAGAATTCTCATTAATGTACAGTAGCCAAAATCTATTCTGCACTGAACAGAAGATTTACTTTTATAACTTTAGTCTCAATTAATGTTAGTCCATAAAAGCATTTTCCTGTGGTGTGTAGGGACAGACTTTTTCTTAATAAATCTACAGAGGGATCAGCAGGAGAGGCAGGCATAGAACTTTGCAACAATGGTGTCTCAGTCTAAATAGCTTTTGAGTTTGAATGAATGTAGATATCACACTCCTGACCTTGCATGTGCTTTTATGCTGTGTGTCATGTATTGCTAACCATAAAGGAAAAGTTATGTATGTTCCCCCAATATTGAAGTAGAGTGTAGAAGTCAATGGCAATTATGTTTATTGCAATATACTTCCATTTATACACGTTAAAGGAAATATGTACTGAAGAACACAGGTTATACAGAATGATAGGCCCTAACTTAGAATACACTGAAAGGACTTATGGCAACTGGCCAAGCACAAATACACCAATATATTTTGGTATACAGTCTTGTGTAAGTAGTGTAGTGTAAAAATATTTAATGTTTATTTCCATGCATATGTTTGCATGCCTCCCATGTGTCCTGCTTTGTACAGGACAGTCCTGATTCGTCACTCTATCCTGCCATCCCTCCAAGCTCTAACTCGGTGCCACTTTTCTGGGCAGAGGTAGAGCTCGACAGGACAGAACGATTTGGGACCGCAATCGCGCAGAACTGTGCGCATACACAGTAGCACTGTCAGTTTGAGTGGCACTCGACCACCCAAGCCCTGACCCCCCCCCAGCTTAGAAGTTGGGTGCTATGTGATTGTAAGCAAATTGCAGTTATTTCATTATGTAGCCAAATGCTGGGGCAATTTGGTATGTGTTGACTCATTTCAGTTTGACCATCTTGACAAAAGCTATTTCACCTATAACAAAGAACAAATTGGTACCCACTTTAATGGGGTTAGTTGAAAGTAAGAAGCACTTAAAATTGTTGGCGCTATATGAATAAAATATAATAATAATAATACCATTCAAATCTTTAGATCTGTGAAGTACAACTTTGGGCTTACAAACCCCTTCATAATAATTTATTTTACTGCATAAGGATATATGCAAATTATACTAGCCAGATCAATATATACAAAATAACATTTAAATAATTAATTGTGTATAGTTTCACCAGGCCTTTGTACATATCTTTTAGAGCGGACTGTGAATCAGCCTTTGTCTGCTTTTTTTTGTATTTCTGAACTGGGACCCATATGCAATTTCAATAGGTTCAATCATCTAATGGATTAAAATGGGTGTTTTCATGCCCATAAAACTGTTTCCCATAAATCTGCATAATGGCTATTTAAATGATCATATGCAAATTAACGGGGGTTAGAATTAAGCTCCATGCTAAGTAAAAAGCCATATATGATGGCTTATTTGCATAAAGTTCAGTTAGTCTGCAATGGGAAGAATTAATACTTGAAGACAGAGAACTTTGATCTCTTGGGACTAAGAACATGGATGGAAAAAATTTCCCTAGCTTGCTGCAGTGTAGGGTCAAACATAAGGCCCACTAACCCTTTTTATCATGCTCTTCAAGGGCCTGCAAACAAGAGACAGCAAGCACTGCCTATAGCTGTTATTTAATATATATATTTTACACATTCCACTTTGTTTTTGCTGTTAATGCCATGTGTAGTAATAATGTTGTATTTTCCTTTTCACTGAAGAAAAACATAATATAAAAATTACTTTTGTCATCTTGGGTCATGCATGTTGTGTATGTTGGTTATGCCATCCTGTATACATTTTAAGCTGCTATATTTCCCCAGAATAACAGAACTTTACATATTAACTTCATAGTTGTAAGCATACAATACTGGAGGATCCACGTACATATGTGTCAAACCAATGCAGGTACGGAGCAGGTTCCAATTTCCTACATGGGCAGATAGTAGGATATTAGTGTGAGGGAACATCAGTCTAAAAATCCTCAAATGAAGATAATTATGACACATGATCATTTTTTAATGGTGGTTTACATTAAGGTTATATGTCAGATGTGACAGAAAACCATTCTTAGCTGTTTTTTCACTTTGTTATAATCTGAGGAGTTTTTCTAGGGAATTTTCTGTATATGGAAATATGAAAATGCGTACAAAGTATGAAATTGGTGCAAAAAATCAAAAAGTAGTATAAATATGTTTATATGGAGGATATGGAAATAATGGCGGAGGAGAAGGTAAGATGATTTTAAGACAATACAAATCTCTCTCTATATATAATACAATCCTTATATTTTTTATATATGACATGTTTATGTAAGTGCCATTACGCTTTTAATTGCCATGATGCAATGTGCTACATTTAATAGGTATGAGAGCATTCATGTTCATCATATAATTATTACAATATTCCAAGTGTCATGGTAGAGTTTTCTTTTTCCAGGTAAATGCAATGTACTTCCTCCTGAGGGCATTTGTCCAAACAGTGCACTTCCATGTCACGGCTAATTTCCTGTTTGTAGATATTGTAAGATAAACCATACGCTACATTTTTTTTTACATTTAATTTAAATTATCAGATACATTGTGCAATTTCACAAAAAACAACACTTTTTTGTTTACATATATGTGTACGTTGGTTCATGAGCATTTTTCGTTTTTGATTGGGTACTCATAAAAATAATATATATATATATATATATATATATATATATATATATATATTGTATCTATCTTTCTGTAATAATAAATAATGAGTCTGGTGTTGATCACCATTCCTGGTACACATTGGATATATTATATTTTTTTCTCTCCTTTTTGTATAAATGTAAATTATTTTCTTTTAGTATTGTTTTATTACTTTTTTTGTCCTAAAGTAACCAAAAAAAAATCTTTCTCTACATAAAGGAAAAAAAATTAGAGGTAGCACCATAGTGAAAAATAGTTAAAAGCTTATTAGAGCTTTTTATACCAGTATGATTTCCACTTTGTTTCAGAACACCCCAAGCCCATCCTTTCATGCTATTGTAAAAGGACCAATTCAAATCTCCCTTTGTCAGCATGAATGGTCGCTCTTAAAGCTCTTTTATGCCAACATATTCCCTACAGGCATATGCCCTTTAGGTCTATTACTGATTTACCCAAGTATTCATCTCGTACCTTCTGCTTTTCTTTTTTAGTTGCTGCAGTTCCAAATGACACGAGCCTGCGGTTCCTTTTTTTACTCATGAAAATTGTAGACTTAAAGTGAGACAGTTTTATGTATCTCACTCACTTTCTTTTTCAGAAATAAAAAGTCTTTTCAAATCCTTGATTTTTGTGTCTCCTTCCCAATCTCATCAGTTGCTAGGACAAATGATCAAGTTTAGTCTTTAGTATATATATATATATATATATATATATATATATATATATATATATATATATATATACATATATACATATACATATATATATATATATATATATATATATATACATATATACATATACATATATATATATATATATATATATATATATAATTAACATATACAAAGACATACATTTAATTCACCAATGTAATTAAATATTCTGACATTTCATTTAATTATTTATCAAGTATAAACACACATTCATGCTGAAAATGCTTGTCTTCCATCATCTGCTCAGAATGTTTACTTTACACTGTGTGGTGTGTATGGAAATGCATGCTGTTTTTAAGGCAACGTGTAAACCTCCAGGGCTTAATATCCACCACCATGTAGTGTATAGTCATAAAGAATACATTGAGTAGGAATAGTATAATCACAAAGCTATGCTCAATACTGTTCTGACATCAATACAAATCCTACAGACAGGCCAGGAATTGCATCCCTGATGCCACTAGGCATAAATACTAGTTGTTTCCTGCTACCCAAATAGATGTCCCCTTCAGAATACCAAGACATTTTGGACAACTCTTTGCTTCCAACTTTGTAGGAACAGTTTGAGGAAGATCCTATTCCATTGCAGCATGACTGTGTCCCAGTGCTCAAAACAAGGTCCATAACGAGATCGTTGGATGAGTTTGGTGTGGAGGAACTTGACTGGCCCTCACAGAACCCTGACCTCAACCCCATCGAAGAACTTTGGGATGAACTGAAGTGGAGATTGCGGGCCAGGCCTTCTCATCCAACATCAGCGCCTGACCTCACAAATGTTCTACTTGATCAATGCACAGAAAAAAAGTTGGAATACAGCACTCAGTAGTGAGATGGTGCACGGGCCAGGGTACCACCAAGTCCTTCAATAAATCCAAAATAAAGAAGCAGAGGCTCAGCACTCAAATGACACACAGGTCTTCCTCAAGCCTTATCATTTGAGTGCTGAGCCTCTGCTTCTTTATTTTGGACTACTTGATGAATGGGCAAAAATTCCTACAAAAAGACTCCAGAGTCTTGTGGAAAGCCTTCTCAGAAGAGTGGAAGCAGTAAAAGCTGAAAAGGGGGGACCAACTACAACTAGACATATGTCTATGTATTTAGAATGCAATGTCATAAAAGTCCCTGTTGGTGACACATATCAGCCCCTGGGTTGTGTTACTAGGGACCATATTGGGTGATTGGCCTCCCTAGCATACTGCAGTTCTCAATGAGCTGGTTAGGGAGATCAGAGATTCATTTCAAATTGGTACATTTTCCAAACATGATGTTCTATCCTGCCACTCTGGGGTGTTTAGAGGTATGGTAATGGCAATGGCTTCATATGTGACAGCTAAAGTGTAAGCTATGTGTTCTTCATTAAGGTTCGGTGCTATAGAATAACTACAGGAAACCCAATTCAAACTAAAATAAACTTGTTGATTACATTGTACATTACACGTTTCTATTAAGTTCATGCATATGTTGGCAAAGTAACACAATCTTTTTACTTTTCTAGAGTATCGATGCTATTAATAATTAACAAATATCATACCTAAAATTATTCTAAGTAAATAGGTGATGGTAAATTTATACACATCCAAAATTTTCCATTAGTCTTTTTAAATAAAATAATAATCTTTTTTAAAAAAACTAATTGATTTTCTTGATCGGGATAGGCTGACAATTAAGATATTGTCCAGTATTATTTGTAGGTGAGTTTTCAACACAGGTTCTATGTATAGACCAAAAACTGAAAACTCTTTTAATGTAAAAAAAAAAATTCCTAAGATGTGGAACATTTGCTTTTGAAAGAAAACTTTCCAAATTTGACTACTTTGATGATTTATTTATTATTATTAAGTATATTGAGTAGACACGCTTCTCATTGTGGTAGAAACAGATTACTTCACCTTTGGCAACAAATGTTTTAGAATTTTTTTTTGTAAAAAAAAAAAAATCTCAATTGTATTAATTATTGCTGTAGCTGATACAAACTTTTTGTTTTGAGGTTTTCACTGTCAACTTGCCTTCATATTGTGAAACTGGCTGTTCACAACCTGCAGTAAGCAGTCAGTGTCCATCCTACAGAGAGCTTGAATATGAAGGGATATCCCAGTGTTCCACTGAAGGATATGTGATGTTGGGTAACTGTACTGCCTCTGCACAGGATTCCACAGTGTAAAACCTTTATCGCCCTATAGAGTGGCTGCTAGCCCCTGTAAAATGGCACTAAATGGGCTGGTCATTCTCACAAACCTAGAAGTCTAAAGGTTCCACCCGTACTTTTTTACAGGTTGTCCATCTCTTCCCTTTCTTTACTATGTACCGGGATATGAAACTGTTGGGCTGATCAGAGATCTTCATTATTACTTGCCTATTCACCAATGATGCACAGAATTCAGAATTGTATCCAGGGACTAAAAACTTGATAGAAAGATTAAAATTGGTCCAAACTTTTTTTTGAGGGGCAATGATTACTAGAGGCATCACAGATGCGAGACTCCATATTGAGAAAGTTAGATACAGATATTATTAAGGGACAATAAAGAATGAGGCTACTAAAATGGTTTCTGGTTTGCTCTGTAACAAGTATCATTAAAGGTCATGGGCAAAGCTCTGCATATATATACTGTATATAGTATCAGCTATGCTCTACATATATATAGTATGTAAGGTATATATGGAATATGGGTATTGAAAATACACACATACATGTTGTTGAATTGGATTGGTATAATTACTTCAAAACTGTTTCTATTAACATAAGTTTAGCCCATTATTTAACTGTTATGAAAAGTTATAAAAAGAAAGCAAAAGTGAATGGAATTACCGTGATTGTAGCTGCTGTCTAACGACATTACTTCCATAAACCCCAAAGTCTTTTAAACTAGATTAAAAGCAGATGACACAGTAACAGAAAAGTCAGTGCAAAAATAAATGATCGACCCCCTAAGAGGATAGAAAGTGTGAAATCAATGTGAAGGGGCAGAGAATGGCTGACGTGAGTCATTATTTAATATGCTTGCAGCCTGGTCATTATGACCCTGGAGCTATTGATCTGGTCATCTGCAGACTTTTCTAAAAATTAAAAGACACGTTAATATACCTTATAAATCGTATAACAATAGCCATCCTGATGTGCATTTTTAAAAATGTCCTTTTCTACTGTTCCACTTACACTGCAATCATAGTAAAAGAAAACGTCCTTACATTACATCTAAAACTATGATGTCCTGTGGTTTGTTCAATGCATATTGAAACGTTTCTATCACAACCCCTCTATTCTGCTTATTCTCAGAGCTATACATGTAGTATCTCCTGCAGGAAAGTTGAGTTGAAAAAATCAAGCAACTCCCTGATTTATAAGCTGCTTACATGTTGCATATGTGTGTTGGAAATTTCAATTTGCATCCCCAAGGAAATGGTTTATCCCCTTTAACCCTCCCTCCATCTGATTTACCCCGCACAAGGTTATTTTATTAAGTCCAGCCTCATCCCCCAAAAATGGGGTTGGGGAATGGGCGGCAATTGTTGGAGACCCCCATTTTGTTTTATTACTTTAATGTTATACAATAAATACATACCATACTTTTTTCTATCGAATATTACCTTTACATAATTTGTTAGAGGTAGAGAATCTGGTGAACAGTTTGAATTTAAATGTAGTTTCCAAATGTTAAATTAGGATAAGTAATGTGGGCAGACCAATAAGATGGGTCTCAATGGCATCTTAATGAAAAATGATCAGTCAGGCTCACCATAATAGAAGCGCTATAGAAATTAGAGGCCTTTTGCTAGTAAATGAAAGGTTGAATTGATTTTCCTATTACTCTACTTATTTAGCTTTCTTTTTAATCATACATTATATTGCGGAAAATCATGTCACTGTATTTTTTATTTTGTATGCACTATGGATTTTTGATTATACTTTCATACTTTTATAATACTTTAATTTCCGATGGCTGAAAGGTATTGCTATTGTTTCATAGAGGGCAATACTGTATTTTTGCTTAAGTAACAATACTTTAAATGACTAATCTTGGCCAAAATATTTGAGCTAGCCTACCTGAATAGCTGAAATGCTCTACTAGTTGCAGAAACGCTTCAGCTGTCTCATCAATAGCTGTAGAGCTCAGATAGCTTCTTCAATCGCTTTAATGCTCCGATAATTGTTTTGTTATTTGAAATGCTCCAGTAAACTTCTCAGTGGTCTAATAGCTGGTCCGATAGGTATACTGATAACTTCAAATTTGACTCTATCTTTGCAGGGATCAGTCGTATCAAGTAGAAATGTTGTATTATTCCATCACTGAAGCTGATTGCCTGTAAAACAATGTCACTTGATTAAACTTGTAATAGCTCTATTTACTTCTGACTTCAATGCAGCATTGGTTGACCAGTGACCACCCTAGAGCCACCCCGCGTGGCTTCTTCTCAATGCGTGACAATGAATGTTAAGATTTTTTTTAACCTCTTTGTTCATACCCAGTTGAGGGTATCTCATTAATTGTTGGCCTTATATCTTGTTTTTGAGACACGATAGCTTTATTTAAGAAAATGGCATCACTCACCAAATCTTAACTGAGTGCTAAAGTCAGCATTCAAACTACAAAGTTTAATTTAGTTGCTGCGTCTGTGTAGGCTTCTTTCGGAAAATAAAAATTCATTAAATTACTCTTATTAGAGCTTGTTTTAACCTAATCTTGCATTTGTAATTTAAGCAAACATACTTCTCAATGTGCTCTTCGGCTAGGAAAAATATTGATTTTTTTAAAATCTCATCCTAACGTCCTACTTACCGTGAGTTTACTAAGCATGTCTGGGGATAACAGGAAATAAGAATCACTAAAACTAACAAGGGTACCCCAGCATCACTGTTTTTGGTCTTTCTCAGACACTCGGATGTTTTTGGGAGAGGTGATCTATTACCTTAATTTAGCTTACAGTGCATCCTTCTACACTCACACCAGCTATAGGCATACATGGACAAGTTTCCCAAACCAATCGAGTTATACCATACTTGTTCAAAAATTACTAGCAGTTCCAATGGCCTTGTTATATAATAATTTGCAGAAGGAGACACATACTAGTTCCTTCTTTAGACTGTGGCAACCATTAGCCATTAGTGGTAGATCACCTCTACCAGTAACATAACGTGGTGTCACCTGGGCTTCTGTTTCACATGTCTGTCACACACTTGTGTGACAGTGGCTCGAGGAGGGAAGAAATAGGGTGATGGGAGGTGGCCACCACTTCCTATATGGGTTTTGTTGATAGAAAATAGTATTGTTTTGTTGTTTTTTATTACAAATTCACTGATCTGAGTGAAATTCTGTGCTGTATGGGAACAAATACTTATTAGGTAGTTATTAGTATTACTCATACAGAATTTCTACAGAAGTAGCTTCTTAAACAGTTACATGGTTGACACTGTGGCTAAATGGTAGACACATGCACATATACACAGAATAGGTGCAACTGCAAATATACAATATAATAATTAGGGAGCCCTTTACTTTGTATATTCCAAATACTTCAGCACACAGAAATAACATTTGGAACGGTTGCTGAAACGCATGTGTGTTGAGTGGGGGAGTCCTTGGCAAGTGTTCCATTCGTTGAGAAACTCCTGGCTTCCGTGATTTGCCACAAATTGTGTCTCTGAGGATTAAAACCATAATTTTCTGCAAAGTTATAATGCCCAATTTAAGCCTTTAAAATGGTAAATGGGAATTACCAGAGTCCTTGACTGAAAGTATTAATAGCAAGAATGGCTAAGGTGGCCATTTCAAATGTTTATTGAATACAAGAATACACAAGTGATTTCTAGACTATTTTGAGCCATCTCAGTACTGACAGTGGTGGAAACCGGAGACTGGATGGCAAACAGTTCGAGGCTGTTTCTAGTGTGTAAAATAAGTCAATGTACATGATCTACTATACATAAACAGGGATGAACATGCAGAATAATCTGACAAAGGAGTGAAACAGAAACAACCTTTCGGTTAACATTATATTTTGAACATGTATGTTGTATATGATAATCCAGCAGTAATAAGAAAATGTGATAGTAAAGATCAGTGATTTAGTTTTAAATGCTCCTTTCATAAAGCAACATTAGCTTGACAGTATAATAGAACATATTAATATACAATTATTATAAAATACTATGAAATATAATTGTGTTATTGTTTCACTAATTCTAACTAATATACTGGACACACACAGACAAGTGACCAAATCCAGTGCACAGGGATAACATGTTGACAGTACAAATCTTATTCATCAGGAACGAGGCAAAACAAATCCTAAAAGTCATGTTTGTTTATTTACAGTTTTTAAATTAGATAAACAAGCAAGAAAACAAGCAACAGAAAATAATACACTGGAAGAGATATGTGTAATAGTTTGGTTTGGAGTCACACAGGTGAGCCTAGAGTTAGTGATGCCTAGGTGCGATATTTCTTTATCCACCCCCCTTTTTAACTAACACACACTGTAATACCATACACTTACTCATTCACACTCTCTCTCCCTCTCCCAGGATCTACCAACCTTAGGCTCACCCCTGACGCCATATGCTGATACTCACACTCATGCCAGAACCATATAGTAACATAGACTAACACCATATGCATTCACAGATATGCTAACACCGTACGCTCACACACGTACGCAATTCAACATTATACACTGATACTAATACACAGGCCCACTCTTACAGACTCACTCACTCACCGACGGTCAACAGTCAATCCATAAACAACAGCACATTAGTAGCATTAGATGTATCATTTAAAGGTTATTCCTGGTCTTTCATTCTAGGATAGCCAATGGCATCATGTTCCAATGGCAGGAGAACATAACCATGTGACAGTCTGAAATTGAGCTATAATGCCACAGCCAACTCCTGCTCCAAACACCCCAAGTGTATCTGGGATACTGCTCCCTCTGCCTCTCATTCCTCCCCTGTTGCATTAGCTCAGAATATAAGTGTGTTACAATCTTGCCTACAGAAACAGCAGACGTATTTAGAGATCAGATTCTTCGTCTTCTTCTAAATGCTTTATTCAACAATAAACCAGAGGCTCTAGTGAGAGCCTCTGTTACCACTGGTTTGTCATACATGCACAACTCACAGTAACTTCCAAGAGCATGTCTCTGGATATGTGAGAATCCAAGGTCCTCCCAACTTCATATTTGAGGTCCCCATAAATCCTCACAGGAGCTGGAAAATAGAGTTTATGTACTAAACATCTTGAAAGTGAAATGGACTGATATGGTGAGGTCTGAGTTTTGCCGGGCAGAACAGTTTAAGATGGGTCATAGAAAGCCAGACCTTCTTGACTTCCCTTTACTCTGGGACAGGCCTTCAGTAATGATGACTGGTATACAGTTGTACGACTAAACCTTCAGAAGATGTCTATGGTGTTATATAAGGTTCTAAAAGATATGTTGCAAATAGGTAGACACATCTGGTGTGCTGGTCACCTGAAGGAGATCAGGAACAGGGGGATGTCCCAATGCTTGACTAGCTATACATAGACATCTAAATCCACTGGTATAGTTTATTGTAGTATGTGAATCCCTTGAGAGGCAGCAACTGTAACCAATCATCTTGATTGGTTGATCATCTTGGTGAACTTCAGCATTGAAGGTAATGCTCTAGGGTTTAAGTTGTCCAAATAAGGCAAGAGAAAGACCCAACAAAAAGCTTTGCAAAAATGCAAGGTGAATTAAACTATCTAGGACTGACAGCATCACCCGAGAAATGCCACGAAGATGGAAGATCTCCCTCATTAACATAACAGAAGTTGTGGAAGATCTTTATCAAGGACTAACTTAGCCATTTTTATTTGGTGATCTACCACAACCAAAAAAGTGGAAAACTGCCACACGGTGTAATTTCACAGTAAAGTAATTCCACAGTAAACTCTTATTAATGAAAAGGAGCTCCTGAGAATACATCTATAGGAAAGTTGAGCAGCTCCTTTCTTGGCAAAGACACTGTGAAAATAATGCTATTAAATATTGAGTGGGGTCTCAGGCTACTCTGTTGATACCTAATTAGTAATTTGTAAATACTAAACTCTATTCTAGTCAATGACAAGATTATGGTTTGGCAGACAGAGCAATCCTAGGATAAGGTAAAATAGAGGAATGTGTACTGGGTCAAAGTGAATGGTTTCTTGGTATGAAGATCAAATAATATGATTGGTAGTTCCTGTGTGTTCCAGATTTGATGGTGCTATCATACACCATCTTTAAAACAGTCTGTATTGGTAGCTGTAGACTACTGGCCAGGTGATGACTTAAGAAGCCTTAAGAAAAAAGGAAGAGAAACAAATTTACCCCCACAGGGGGTAGGTCTGGAAAGACACTGGAGTACCAGGTGGCCTAGTATACCACATGAGACACAAGTAGAGCATGGGTCACGCTTTTCTGCCTGATTCAGGGGCATCGTGTTAGCTTGTTAATTCTGGAATTCTTCTATGTGCATAATGGAGGGCGCTTTACAAACTTCTCGGTGTGGCATCCTCAAAATGTATGGTTGATCTGAATCATCAAATTATACCTTCTAATGATTATATAATATCTAGACATCGCAATTCATCCTTTAGAGTCTCGAAAAAAAGTTAAATGAATCCGGAAGTCCCAGGCTGCTTCTACTAATATGCATTTAAATCCAGACCAGTCTCCAGCCTTGTTTTAGGAATCTAAGAGAGGACTCTGCAGTTTGCATTTCAGGTAGAGCTGCAGCGCTAGCTGATGATGTATAAGGAGACATAGGGGAGGTATGGGGACCCAGCAGTGGTAAGAATAAGAGGTGAAGGAGCAGTAGCGGCTTGCAGGTCATGTAGCTGGTGCTACAATTGGATCTGATTTCCTGGCTCAACGCATTTCATTGGTAATTCTCTGACTTTTTGAAAAAGTCAGAGATTTTCCAACGAAGCAGGTCTATTGGCGGCTAGTGCATTCATTTTGAAGGCTGTCCTTGTGCCCTACATCGAAAAAGTGTATTTGTTTTGTGTGGAAGGCTTTTGTATCTTTTGAGACGCTGATATCTTCGTCCATATAACATCTAGCACAACTTTATCGTTGTATTCATGATTGCAGATTATTACCCTAAAGATATGCTGAATCCTTTTGGGAGATGATTTCAATATTTGGAGTGCAGATAGCAATTATGTGCCACCCTGTTTCTGCAATATTTGAAGATTTTACACTTTATTTCTCTTCCAAGAGATTGCAAATGCACATTGAATACATATACATATATGGTTGAAATTATACAAACACATGGCAGTATTGTTTCATTTTTCACTACTATATTTGGTTTAGCAGTATCTATTTTGGTGTGGTTTCCATGCACATATATCTTGAAAGACATAATATTATACTTTTAATTCTTTTGTTTATATTAAGTTCCATTACAACTTATTAGGTTAGTGGAACTCAGAAGCAGGGTGAAGATAACTTAACTGTACTTTAGACAGGTCAGCCACAATTAATCTCAGGTGTTTGACCGGACCAGAGACAGAAACAGGCAAAGGTTAAACTAAATTATTAAACAGTAGTCAAACCAAATCAAAATCTGTGCAGTGAGTAAGCCTTACGTTAGGTTGAAATATCAGTATAAAGTCAGAAATGAGTCAGAACAGTACAGGAGCAAACATAAGATAACAGGTCACCTGAGCACCTGCTGAGGCTGCTGGGAAATGTTTTATACCTAAGCTTTATACCTGAGCCAGGTAGGTCACATTCATGGTGAGCACCTTCAGCCACTTCACCAGCATTGGAGTACTAGAGATGCCAGCTATGGTATCCATCGGTTTGTCGCACATGGGCAACTTCTGCTACCTTCTTTTTTTATGTTCTTTATGGGGAAGCGGGGGGGATGCTCATTGTACAAGATACAGTCATCAGGTATGTGACACTTTTTCCTTTTATCATTTTTATGCACACAAACCACAGGCCTATTGAAATGAATAAGGCAAGGACTGGCTTCTAGAAGCCAGCATTGAAGAAGGAAAGTTGGAACCCTGATGCCATCCCTGTTATAGAAGGCTTTTCAATTAAACACAACAAAATGTTAATTAAAAGTCACACTGTATAATAATAGTTATTATTATTACAAACAACTACAGAAATGCTAGGTTTTATTGCTTATAATTATTGGTTATAATCTATTTTTTGTAGACTTCCTTATACTTTCCTATTAATGAATACCAATTTATAAAAATGCATATATTAAACATATGCAGACTTGCTGGTATACTTATTTTACTTTTCTTTATGAGTGCATGTTTTAGTGCCAGCTTATGTCAGGCACAATAATATTCTTATTCTGGCACCCGAAATACATGCAAACAGCAAATGTTTTGTTTTTGTAGACATTGATTTATACCGCCACAACCTGTGTCCTCAATTTATAGTCCATGTTTGTGTGCCTTTTTCCTTTCACATACAAAGGGTATCTCCATTTCCTAAAACCTTGGTTATATAAGCTTCTGATCTTTAGCTGAGTGAAGTTGCAAGGGTCAGAGGTCATCCAAGGGTATCACTCATAGACAAAGTCCCTTCAGCTGCAAATGTAAGCTGTGGTAACTGTTCTGAGAATGCGTCCACTTGAGACTATCCACAAACCACTCACAGCTCTCTAAGGACTTATAATGTTGACTCTTCTGACACTGGATCCAGCTTCACTTTAAGCCCCCAAGGTACAGAGAGCTTAAAGACATTCATTCAAAGGAATAAATCCTATTGCTACCATTCTCTCCATGAAGACAAATATACCTCAAACAGAACAAGAAAAAAACCTGCACTTCTGCCCTCTATTCAGCTTCTGAAAATCATTTCATTTGTGTAGAAAAAAATAAGGATTCATTGTGTTTCTGCCAAGAACGTTTTTTCAACAATAGATGCATTAAATAAACAAACACATGTAGTGTTGAATTCTGTGTCTGTATAATAGAACAAGGCAACCACTTTAAAAATTGAAAAAAAAAATACTTGTATGACTGTATTTATAATTTCAGTAAAATTTGATGTTGTATTTGTTCTGAGGAATGCATTTTTGTATATAGCATGTATATTGCAGGCATACAATCCTTTATGCTTGCATAAATACTCCACTTTTGCACTTTGGTATGTAAGTATGTAAGTTGGGTCAATATTGAATATATATATATATATATGTAGTAATTTATTGGCATTTGGCACCGCCTTAAGGTTGACCCAGGACAGAGCCCTCAGCTGCCTCCTTCCTATCAACCATCCTTCCTGGCAAGCACCAGAATATGATGTTATATTGCAACACTCTGTCTATTAAGGAAACACGGCACCTAGGAACATCCGGCTAGCATGTTGACTACTACAATATATGAAAATATATGAAATATTTATTTTAAAAATGAGAGGCTTGAAAAATCAAACCCAAAAAGTATTTGTCCATTTATTGCATGGTAAATATGCACTACCACAAATAACAAAAGTGTTTGAGCTTATGCTTCAAAAGTGTATACTTTGTATTCATCTAAGGCTAAAGTATTTATATTGGTTTTAGTTGTTTAATTGTTGTCAATTATGTTTCCTCTTTGGACGTTGCACGAGGAGAATGTTTCCTCTGTGGCTTCTGAGTGAAAGGGGAAGACGATATAATATGGTCTTTACTTCCGTTACTTTGATGAAAATTTGCCAGATAGGGATGCCTGGGAATTAACTTCAAACATGGGTTAATGAATGGCTGCCTTTAAAAACAGTAAAAATTAGGGCAGCGAAACAAGAACCAAGGATGTACTGATGATGTTACAAGATAAATAGGTCTACTGGATTCATAAATCATGCACTCTCCTAGATTACTGTCTTATCAGCAATGTACAGTAATTCTAAGGTGTGCTTTGAGCTTCTGGGTTAAATTCTAGCCTTCTCTTAACATTTAAAATAGTATGTTAATAGAACAATGCCCACAATAATGTACAATCTATAGAAAATTGAGTAGGGTAACGCACAAAGTCCGCTGCATCATATTCTGCATGGAAGAAAGCTTTTTTTTGTGACACATTAAAATGTTAGGATTCTTTGCTAAACAAATAGTAAATGTGGGTTGCATTAAATACTGATATGTGAATTTCTAGAATCCAGAAGAATTGGTATCCCAGTCTTGATTGTGTTTTAATTATTTTAGTGTCCCAGCGGAACTAGTATGGTGAAATAAGATGCACAGAAAGTTTTGGCCTTGGGGAGGGAAAGATTTGAGCTTTTCAATCCCCCTGATCTAAATGGAAAAATAATAGGATTTTTTCTGGGACTCACACTGATCTTCAAATGAGAAAATCTCTTGTTTGCCTTTTTCAAGCCACGAACAAGAATCCAAAGTCTCCTTAAGTCAACTGTATGATCTGCCCTTTTGAACTAATTATTATCAATGGGTTTAAAAGGATCAGTTCTATTGTTCTAGTCAAAAATCTGTGTTTATTGTAATTTTGTGACATTATACTATTCTTTTCTCATTAACATTACAAATAGTTGACCCATTTCATAGTTATCCATACCTATAAGTAAGTCTACTCTTCTAAAACGTAATGAAATATAATATGTCTCTTTTATTCTTTTATTACACACCCTCATATAAATTTTGCTTAACTTTGTTTCTACAGAAAGCATTATATTCTCCTCAGTCTTTTTAAGAAATCATCTGTTAAATTCTGATAAAAATAAAACAAAGGGGTCTAAACTGCAAGTGCATGCAAGCCAGCTAGAAATGGACAAATGTACAACTCGCTTATTTAATAAAGCCAACTCGCATTTAAACTACAAAAACAAGCATACACTGAACTGCAGAAGACTCAAATAGATGTGAATAACAGCAAGCCACTTCCAGATTCTTTAATCTCTGAGTTGCAAATATGAGTTGGAACTAGGTTGGGAGTAAATAGACAACTAATACATTTAAAAACCAAAATAGGGGTTCCTAGGATCCCATATTAACTGTCATTTTTTCTCAAACTAGCGGCCTAGTCACCAACCATATCCTCCAACTAAATCCACTGTTCAGAGAGAAGAACACTCTATGAAGGACATTTCATTTATTTTTAAACTCTTATCCCTCCAGAGCTTTAATGGTGGTGAGGGGGAGGCACAGCAAGGGTCTGTGCCTTTCTCTCACCACCATTAAAGTTCGGATGGGACAACGGGTCCTTCACAGGCAGCTATACCCCCTGCCTATTAGGGTGAATAAGTTGAAATGCCTTAAAATAATGTTTGGAGAGACAAAGACCCGATCCCTTTCCTCTACCACCATGCCTGTATTGTGGGATGGAGGGATAGTGATTAAATTAAAAATAAAAAAGCAATAATTAAAAAAACAGATATAGTTAAATCACTGTCCTAAATAGCTAAATTTGTCAACACCCTTGACACTCAAAATCTATTCTTCTCCTGGTGGCAGCTGAAAATGGCTGCTTGCTTGTTGGTCCCTAAAGCCTTGAATGGAGCCAGTCCAAGTTAATAGAGATACAATGCATCCTCCAACCACTTGCTTGGTGCACGGGAGTATATATAGGTGCTCCTACACAACTAGCAGCCATTTAAAGATTAGTCCTGCTCAAAAGCTGAAGCATAGGGCAAAATTATGTGCAGCATGCATGGAGACTAGGGCTGCAACTAACGATTATTTTTATAATCGATTAGTTGGCCGATTATTTTTTCGATTAATCGGATAAAAAAACAATAAGCACATTTTTCGTTTATTTAAAATAATGTAATGAACAAACGTGTCATTAAGGCATTTCCCTAATTCCCTTCTTATTTTGCTGACATAATAAAAGCTATATTTTAAAGGTACAAGAACGCATTTCTTGTTTTTATTACCTTTTATTTGCCAACCTGCCCCCCAGTTATGCACATCTGACCCCCAGACTTACCATTGTGCCCCTCGGATATGCCTTATACCTCCTATATGCCACTCTGCCTCCCTGATATGCCTTTTACCCCAGATATGTCTTATGCCCCTGATATGCCTTATACCACCTATATGCCAATGTGCCCCGATATGCCTTATGTCCCCTATATTCCACTCTGCCAACAAGATATACCTTCCTATATGCCACTCTGCCCCTCGATATGCCTTATACCTTCCTATATGCTACTCTGCCCCCAGATATGCCTTATACCTTCCTATATGCCCCCAGATATGCCTTATGCCTCCCTATATGCCACTCTGCCCCCCTAATATGCATTATACCTCCCTATATGCCACTCTGCCCCCTAATATACATTATACCAATATGCCTTATATCCCTATATGCCAATGTGCGCCCCTGATATGCCACTCCGCCCCCAGATATGCCTTATACCTTCCTATATGCTACTCTGCCCCCTGATATGCCATACTGCCCCTAGATATTCCTTATACCTCCCTATAAGCCACTATGCCCCCTGATATGCCTTACACTCCCCTGATATTCCTTATACCCCCCATACTCCCTGGTGTCTAGTGGGGGCAGCCGGTGAACCTCGGCTGCTGGCCAGGACTTTCGCTACAGCTTCAATGACTGAGCACCCGAAAGTCATGTGACGCCGGTGCTCCATCATAGAAGCCCCAGAGGAAGTGAAGGGCAGTAGCGGAGGTTGTCTGCGCGTATCGCTGGCTACCAGATAGGAGTATCTGTATCTGGATCTTAGTGTTATTATCTGACCTCTATTTGAGGTTGGATTATAAGACAGGGGGTATTTTCAGAGCATTTGAAAACCCTCATCTTATTGTCAATAAAATCGATTCAACTAATCAATAATGAAACTCGTTGACGATTTTTATTATCGATTTTATCGGTTAGTTGTTTCAGCCCTAATGCAGACACTAGCTTAATAGGCCTAACATGCTTCCAATTCCATACTTATCACCAGTCAGCACAGTGCTTGACTGTGAACATGCCAAGCAGCCAACCAGCAATGCGAAACATCAGACCAAGGAAGGGGTATTATGTTGCAGTTATGAATTAAGTAAGTGCTGTTTTTTAAGAATAAAATCCATATGGAGAGAACACTCATGTTTAAATATAGGGAACGTCCCATCTAATTTATTGCAAAACTAGGGTTTGTGCTGCAAACTACAGAATGACTAGGAGGATGGGAGTATTATAAAGCAACATGTTAATTATGTGGTCTATATGCCACCTTGTGTCTATTATGGATGAATGTTCATATTATGTTAGGTCTGTCCTTAGTTTGAACAAAAGTAGCCTGCAAATATCCAAATCCTTAAAGGGTCCATGACAGCCCCAGTAAAGAAGAATGCATATTAAAGTAACACATTTAATATGCACACATTCTTTCAAAACAAAATGAATAAAAGCATTTAACCTGGGTAGAAGGTGTAACTCCCTGCCTTCTCCGTAGTCTGATTATTACTGCCACTGATTGACTGCTTGAAGCTTTCTGCACAAGTGTGATGTTCGCCGAGCCAGCACTGGAACTGACCAACAGTAAGTATATCTCATGCAAGGTAATGCATTCAGCCGAACACATCTCCTGCATAGAAGATAGCTAGAGGTCAGGCAAAGTGGCAAATGCATTTAGCAAAGTCCCCAAATTTGCAAAAATGTAAAGTGACCTTTTGTGTGCATGCAAGTGCATATGAAGGCCATAGTGGCCTTTTTTCTGTTTTGCAATATAGTGTCATTTAGACAAAACAGAGTTTTCTATTTCCATAAATAAAAATAAAAAAATAAAAACAAAATGTAAAAAAATTCCTTATTGTGGCCATGATTTAAACAAAAAAGCAACTATATAATCTAGAACTAAAATTGGGATTTCGGCATTGATATATTTGCTAGCAACTCTGCCTCAAGTTCCTCTTTGACTCTCTGAAATGGAATGCTAATCTGGATATTGTGATGTAAATGAATATATGGAGTACCCACTTGGCTTGGGAATTCCTATATACCCTGCCAATGTTGTAAGAAAAGATCTTTTGAAATTCTAACTGAACGGAAAATTAGCCAAGTCAGATCTCCAACTGCAGGCAAGTATCTTGGCATATTAAAGCTTCAATTTGCAGAAAAGGCATGTGCATGTTAAGTGTCTTGTTGCACTGTCTAGGTGGGAAGGCATCCAAATGTCTAATTCAAGTGTTTGTAGCTGTAGCCAACACCAGTGTACACAAGAGTATCTCCAGCTGACAAAAACAAAACCCGGGCATTTTATTTATATACTGGATTTTCAATTGCTTTTATATAAAACTAGTATCTTAAAGCTTATTTAATTATGTCTAGAGCAATATCTAGACCATATCCAGTGACTTGATTTAAAACATTTACTATTAGAAACATTTGTCCTTAGGGCTAACAGGGACTTACACCCAAGATGCGAGAACATCCTGTATAACAGTGTAGATTTGCTGTCCCCTCAAAATAACTCAACACACTGCCATTAATGTCTAACACCTTGGGAACAAAAGTGAGTACACCCCTAAGTGGAAATGTACAAATTAGGCCCAAAGTGTCAATATTTTGTGCGGCCGCCATTATTTTCCAGCACTGCCTTAACAATCTTGGGCATGGAGTTTACCAGTTTCACAGGTTGCCACTGGAGTCCTCTTCCATGATGACATCACAGAGCTGGTGAATGTTAGAGGCCTTGCGCTACCCCACCTTCCGTTTGAGGATGCCCCACAGATGCTCAATAGGGTTTAGGTCTGGAGACATGCTTGGCCAGTCCATCACCTTTACCCTCAGCTTCTTTAGCAAAGCAGTGGTCATTATGGAGGTGTGTTTGGGGTCGTTATCATGTTGGAATACTGCCCTGTGGCCCAGTCTCCGAAAGGAGGGGATCATGCTCTGCTTCAGTATGTCACAGTACATGTTGGCATTCATAGTTCCCCCAATGAACTGTAGCTCCCCAGTGCCAGCAACACTCATGCAGGCCCAGACCATGACACTCCCACCACCAGGTTTGACTGTACGCAAGACACACTTGTCTTTGTACTCCTCCCCTGGTTGCTGCCACACACGCTTGACGCCATCTGAACTAAATAAGTTTATCTTGGTCTCATTGAACTACAGGACATGGTTCCAGTAATCCATGTCTGCTTGTCTTCAGCAAACTGTTTGCAGGCTTTCTTGTGCATCATCTTTAGAAGAGGCTTCCTTCTGGGATGACGGCCATGCAGACCAATTTGATGCAGTGTGCGGCATTTGGTCTGAGCACTGACATGCTGACCCTCCACCCCTTTAAACTCTTCAGTTTTTCCCAAAGACAACCTCTGGATATGACGCTGAGCATGTGCACTCAACTTCTTTGGTCGACCATGGCGAGGCCTGTTCTGAGTGGAACTTGTCCTGTGAAACCGCTGTATGGTCTTGCCCACCGTGCTGCAGCTCAGTTTCAGGGTCTTGTCAATCTTCTTATAGCCTAGGCCATCTTTTTGTAGAGCAACAATTCTTTTTTTTCAGATCCTCAGAGAGTTCTTTGCCATGAGGTGCCATGTTGAACTTCCAGTGACCAGTATGAAAGAGTGTGAGAGCGATAACACCAAATTTAACACAAGTTGTCACATGACAACGGGGAGGGGAAAAGGCTAATTGGGCCCAATTTGGACATTTACACTTAGGGGTGTACTCACTTTTGTTGCCAAGGTGTTAGACATTAATGTCTGTGTGTTGAGTTGTTTTGAGGGGACAGCAAATTTACACAGCCTGTACACTCACTACTTTACATTGTAGCAGAGTGTCATTTCTTCAGTGTTGTCAAAATGTGAGGGGTGTACTTACTTTTGGAAGTGGATGTTGAAATTGGAGCCAAGTATTTTACCTGATGGGAAATCTTTAAAGTACACCAAATTTTCAGTTCCAAATAAAAATGGGAAGACACTTACCAAAACATGCCAAACCTATGCATGTGGGGCATTGCTGTACACAGCGAATGTTACAGAATTACAAATTATTTTTTTTTTGTTTGAAAAAATGCTGTGTTGTGCTTGCGGTGGGTCACCAGCAGAAGTGGTTATGAAGAGGGAGCTCATTTGGGAAACCAGGTTTTATTACCCAGCCACAGCTCTGGCCCGGCAAGTGTAGGGACTATTCCTGGGACGTTCCCAGCGTTGCCGCTTAGGGTCTCCGACGGATCAATTTGCTTTTTGGAACATCCTTGAACCCTGAGCTCTCCATCAGTACCTCGGGATTGAGACCGATCCCTCTGTAATTATTGGGCACATGTTTCATCTATAACTATTTGGTGTAAAAACTAGGAAAGCTTGCACCAATGACCCAGCACATATAATTAACTTGATAATAATATTCTGACGTGATATTAGGAGTTATGCTGTACCACCATCGGTATCTGTCTCAGTATATAGTGATGGGAGTTATGGTGTATCACCGTCAATATCTGACACAGTTCATAGTGATTGGATTATACCTCCATCTGCGTCTGTCTTGCTATATAATACAAATTGATACACTGTACCACCCTTAGTGTCTAGATCACTACATATTGATAGGAGTTATACTGTTGTGGTGATGGTATACCACCATCAGGCTCAGTATGCGTTGATGGAAGTTATGCTGGACCACCCTTAGCGTCAAAATGTGAATAAATCACTGGGCTTGATGAAATTGTTTTAACCATTATTTTTTAATTCTCTGCATTTCTACTATTATGATTTTCCTTGCTATTTACTTATGCACTTTCCTTTAATAACCTCTGTAAAATATAGTAAGGCACACTGTTCTGTTCTTGCCTCGGGCACAAAAGGCGCTAGCTACGGCTTTCCCCACTGGCTTGCTGGCTTCTTTAAAGTCAGAGTGCCGGATGTCACTGACACATTCAGTGTAATGCTATTTGGAGTGCAAAAAAATTTTCAGGTCCAACAAAAAATAGCAAATCTAAAGGAAAAAACATTAATAATTTCAAGAAAAAAAAATAATAAAACAACTTTTAAACAGGCCACTAAAATGGGGTCATATCTACTAGAGATATAATTATCATAATCCCAGCATAAAGACTCCAACCTCCTCCACTATAATACTTATAGGTCATCTCTAAACGTCAACCCCCTCTATGTGTTTATCTCTAATCCTTTCGTAAACTCCCTCCAAGGTAGCCACATAGCTATACATTTCTGATATCAATCATGGTATAGCATCATCCTCTTTCACATTGCATAATCTTTCCATATTATATAACCACATACTAATATTAGGTGCGATCGTTTGTTTCTAGAACACTGTTATAGTGGCTTCCACTGAGGAGCAGAGGTGGTGTGATTAAGCAGTATTTAAACTGGGTCTGGGGAATAGCTATATATATAGATATCACCTATTCTCTAAAAGGCCTAATCATAGGGCATAACCAGACAATGTGAAAGAAGGATGCTGATTCCCATAGATATGGTTTAGGTCTACTGGAGTTTGGTACAACCGTGTTAGGCATTTAAAGGATACTTCCTGCACTTTAGTACATATAGAGCCTTTATGTGTCAAAATAAATAATTTTTAGCATTGTTCACTGGTGAGTGTAATGCCCAGGACCTTTTTCTACTACTTCGTATAATTGGGTGTTGGGCTAATATTTTTGCTAAGGATTTCATTAACAAGTTAGGGTGCCACTGATAAAAAATATCTGAGTCATTTTCTTAAGCATCCCAAGAGCATAAAACGACCTTGTATGCATCGGATGTTAATTATATAGGTTACCAAAACCGTTCCAGGAGTGTTTGGGGACCAATTTTACACTATTTTTTTTACCAAGTGACATATTATGACATCATAATAGTCATCTAGCACAGGTTTATTAGGAAGGAAAAACATGCCCTATGGTTATTAAATGTTAAATCAGATAAAAACGCTTGAGCTGGACCTTCTATATGCTTACTTTTACCCTGGAAGACAGTGATTTTCAAGGATCTGTCGGAAACGCAGATCCTTTGCATTCTGAAAGATGTTGTCTCATTGCAGATTTTAATTAAATGTAGTATTTTATAGACATGCCTAACATGCATTATTAACATAGATATCAATCATAGACACTGTGTAGTTTCACATTTAAAATCTAATTTTTTAAATCATACAAATGCGTGCTCTTCATTGTATCCCGTTCTTTTGATGGTTACTGCATGCTATTGTTGGCAGTTGACTCTGATAACTACAACCAGAAGCCAAATATAAGTCGACCTGCAGTAGTCTATTGTGAAACTTTACAAGACCCCCTACTGTAGAAGTGGACATTTCCTTATCACTGGAATGTTTGCCCTGCTAACTTACCCTATGCATGACAGTGGAATTTCCATGACAAAGAAGACAACATTTTATCTTGTACTGTGATTTCTTGTAATTTGATCTGTATAAAGAATTTGCCTTTTCAGCATCTTTTTGTTTAGGGAACAATTCAAGACTTTGCATTTTAAACAGTGTCAATTCTTGTCTCCTTTTACTGTCACTCTTCACCGTAACAAAGGATCCAACCTCAACCCAACTCCAACCCGTACATTTACTACTGCCAACTTACATTTACAATTGACTGAAAGATATATTCGTTTAGCATCAACTCAATTCCATCTTAGTTGATGCAAGTTTAAAAAAAAATAGTAACTCCTACCCAAGTTAGACATGAGCTTCCCTGTGCTCAGCTTCGTACATATACAGAAATGGCATATGGCCCTATTACTATTATCATGCCATCAACAGCCACCTTAATGCTGATTTCTTCCCTGTTTGTTTTGCTGCTGTACGGATGATTACATTACGTTTAACGTTGCATTAACTACAGAATTTAGAAGTTGGAACTGCAAACTTTATAAACTTGTAGTTATAGTGGAATTGGTGTTATATTAATAATGGCAGTTCATAGTTATCTTGACTAAGATAAAAGTCAAATATATATATTTTTTAAAAATCCGTATTTGAACTAGTGATCAGTCTAAAAAAAACAGTTTTCTTGAGAAAAAAACCCTAAAGAACAAATGCATGTTTATTTTTACAAAGCAACTTGCATTTTACGTTTTTGGCTGATGAGTACCGCCATTTTGTATGGGGTTGCCAATTCAATGGAAAGCTTAAAATGTATATAACTGGACGACTGTATGTATTTATGTATGTGTAGAGAATGTATTGTGCAGGTAGCTATATAACTCTTACCGGCACACTCTGACACTGCAGGGGGCGAAGTGTGACTCTGGCCACAATCTCTTTCACAATCAGTTAAAATAACAAAATCAAACAGGGACAGCTTCATTGTCTTCCTCGTACAGGCATGCTGTGCGGACAGAGGGTTTGATGTCAGCGAGAGGAGGAGGGGAAGGGAATCACAGAAGCACAGAGCTGTCTAGAGGGGGGTCTTTCCATGCCAGCATGCAGGCCTGGCACAAAAGAGATGCACAAAGCTTGATGCAGACAATTATTGACAGCTAAAGAGGGAATAGAGTGATGGCTAATTTTTAAAACCTAAGTTGACATTCCAATGATTCCGTGACAGGTGTACTTTAAGTGTAGTATCTGTAAGAGGGGGAAAATGATGATCCTCTGGCCTTCATACTGAGGTAACTTGAAGCACAAGGTGTTTCTGAGCCCCCTGGGAGGCTCAACTTGAGTGTGCTCCACAGGCTTGATTTGGTGACGGAGGACTTCACACTCATGCGCTGGGCAGGGGGGCAATGACTTGGTCTAAAAAGAGAGAAAAAGAAAGAAAGAAAGAAAGAAAGAAAGAAAGAAAGAAAGAAAGAAAGAAAGAAAGAAAGAAAGAAAGGCAAAACATATTATCACATATTTAATTATATTACTTTGTTCTTAGTTGCTATAATGCTGGAATTACTTTTTTGTTTAAAAAAATTACTTGCAAATTTTGATCAACAAAACAATCAAAATATATCCAAAACAAAAAATATTACTCTTTAAATTAAATATTTGGAATTTACCATAAATCAATTTATATATACTGTATATGTCCATCAAGTTAGTTGGTTACACTTCCATTCATCCCTATTTTCCCTAGCGGTACTACAGTACGGTACTACAAAGCGACCTGAGAATCTATAGAAGGTATTTAATCTTTTTTTTGTAACTGTTATCAAGAATCAATAAAGCCTAAAATTCACACATTCGTCATCCGGCTATTTCATTAATCATTCAAGGCTGATGCAGGTAAAATTAAGTCCAGCAAATGTAGATAGCAAATACTTATTACTGAGCTAATCAATCATTGAGATCAGTCTAGATTATTTCTATTGTTTTCAACCACAGGGCTGGCTATGAAACCAGCAGAAATGTGTTAAAGAAGTAGCAAAATGTTATTCTAACCAAAACATATATAATGTACAATGTCATATGCCATCTGCATGATTGGTTTCTATATTTTACTCATATTCAGTCATATATAACTGATATAGAATCTATTCATTTAATGGCATTGTTTACTTGTATTTAGAATATGAATTGAACCCTCAACTACCACTTCATCTTTACATTTTTCAAACATGTTTGAAAACTCTAGTCAATAATAATATGGACACATAGAATCAGATGGCAGATTAGAACCATTCAATCCATCAGGTTTGCCTATTTTTTAACAACCCTTATTTGGTCCTGTCTTTACTAGAGAATATATTTTACAAGTGTTGGTACCTATCAGCTAATGGTATAGAGTGTATCGACCGGTGTTCCTCAAGGCTCAATTCTTGGGCCTCTGCTATTCTCCATCTACACTTCTTCCCTTGGAAATGTCTCCTATTTTTATTACTAGTATCAGAGTAAAAATATTTTAAAAGCACACACATTTGTATGTGTTCTAGCTGTGTTTTCATAGTCTATTAACAGACACCCTGGCTCCTTATACCACTCCCTGGTAAACTATGGAATTATTCAGTTTCAATCACCATCCCGGACACTCAAGTTACTAAATGTCAATGGAGCATTGGACTTCC
Source organism: Spea bombifrons (assembly GCF_027358695.1). Classification (NCBI taxonomy): domain Eukaryota; kingdom Metazoa; phylum Chordata; class Amphibia; order Anura; family Pelobatidae; genus Spea; species Spea bombifrons. Next base: position 22,433,663 of record NC_071090.1, on the reverse strand, counting down.
TAAGCATTGCCATAAAGAATCAGCTTTATCAGTTTTTTTTGTCAATGCTAACCTGCATCACTTAAGGAGACAATTATTTTGTCCACAAGACTTCCCCTTTAAGGTAGATATTTCCTTTATGGGAACACTTCAGTAAATCATATATATGAAATTTTTACAGTAAGAGCAGATAACAGTAACAGAAGCCTAAAGAGAAATGTGAAGTTTCTCGGTTACTATGTGTATTTGTCTTAGTTATTTCTACTTGAATTAACGACTTCCAGAAGTTTCTCCTGGTGCTTCATCTACATGAGATTCCTGTTCATGTATTCATTTTAGGAAAATTTCAGAAAGGATACTATTATAGTATAACAGGATTTTACACAACTACGGTTGCAAAGTAGTTGTGTGCATTTTTGTGAAAGCATCGTTTACTGTATTGTGTACAAGTATACACAACAAATAATTAAGGTAGGTTAAATGGAATGATTTCCTCTGCACTGTTCCCAAGGGCATTCGTTTCAAGACAAATTGACTTCTCTCTGGTGTCAAATCATTCATCATCTACTGACATTAACACAACAAAACTAAGGCAGGGTAGACCTGGCTGGCTAGAGCAGGTTACCCAATGAACATAAAATGATTTACAAACATCCCAGACCTCTGGCAGTTGTATACAATCATCAAGTTACATGCTAATGTATGGTAGCTTGCGCAAACATTGTTTTGCTGTGCATGAATGACCACCAAATTGATCTGAAAATACAAGCCTGCCTCCTTCCTAGTCACATAAGGGTCACATTTACAAAAAGAATTACACCCTGCAAAGCATCAAAATAGTTTCTGCTGGTTTACTATAAATTTGGACTCTGGCTTAAAGTTTATAACCAATAGAAGGATACAGTTCAGGCTGATATTTTTACAAATAAGAAGATTAAAAATATAACATAGAAGAATAGAATTTGGTCTTGTCTCAGTTTTATGCAGTATTTCCTTAAGAAAACATTTGTTAACATTTTTGTCATGTTTGTTTAATCACAGTGCCCCTTTTTCATGTTTAGTGTACCCATACATATTGAGGGTCAGCAATTATGGCTCTAACTCTACCAAAAGAAACGACGGTAAATGAACTATCCGTGTAATGCCATGGCGAGCTCTATCTCTACATAAGGTATAGATCACATGGTATAGTGATCCGTAGTCTCTGATGACTCCTCCATTAACATTTAGGAAGCAGAAGTTTAGTGGGGTCATGTAGCAGGAAGAGGGACTGCTACACCCCTGGAGCTGCCACCCTTGCCCAAAATACACCAATGGATGGAGCCTCAATCAGGTTTGTAAAACAATTATTTCCATGTAACATATCTTGAGCAAAGTACATAAGAAAGATTAAAGTAAGCTTTTATGTTTTGGATTGGATACCACAACGAATGACATACATGGGCTTTAATAGAGAACAGTGCAAGTATCGTTATTATTAATTGATAAATATAGTGTCATCATATTCATATCTAGTAGTGTATCATATAATAATTTGGACAGCTTGAAGCAAAAGTTGAGGACGGCCCTGCTCAAAGAGCTTGCAATCTGTCATAGACCCACATGAGATCCAAAGTGTAGTCCCATCACTGCGGTGTCTAATAGCTAGTCAGATGATTATAGAAGGCCTAGGTAAACTGTACACTGAGAGGGTTTAAAAAGCTTATGTGGACCAGAATTGTTAATGGCTTCGCTGTCTCTTTGTACTAAAGAATATACTGTAGTTTGCTACAGGAAATTGTCTTTAACATTGCAGAAGTCATTCTCATGTCAGTTTTGGAACACACAAAGGAGAACTCTTTATTTACAGTTATTTCAAAACAGGGTTATAATTGGGTAATTAAATAACATTTAGGAGCTTTGGTTACTGTGCATCAAATTGTTTTATTTTTTTTTCCAGAAAATCCCAAGTTTAAAGGAAAATTGCTTTTCATCACACCTCATGTCTAAATCACAATTGCCGTTTTTATGGTACATACACGCACCTAGAGGACCAGAACAAAATGCACATTTTCTGTATATCCAAGCATGAGCACTGGCAGCTCTAATAAAAATGGTCAGAACTGATTAGATGATCCTGATCTGTTTGTGGCCCCTGTATTAGTCCAATTTAAATAAGTCAAAAAGTCAATATTTAATGGGTTTTAAGGGATTATGCATAATTGGCACTAGACTGCCACAAAATCAGCTGCTGACATTTAAAGGGTTAATGCAACACCTTTTAAATATTTAGTATTTATGTATGATAATTGAACATCATATTTGCAAACCATTTAGTATGAAGACTTTTGAAAGAGAATAACATCGCTGCCTGTTCTGTCCCTCAAAGAAATCCAAGTGAAGAATAAGCAAATTTTATTTTTCTCGTGGCAACTGCTTTTTACCCAGGTAAATAACTAGGGTTTTATCAAAGGTGATAGAAATCACTAACCTTCCCAGATCAAAAATCTAAACAAAAAATGACTCGGGTTCATTTTCAGATTGGATTGCATTTAGAAGATTAGCCCAATCAGTATTTTTCGTGTTAAAAAAAAGTATGAATAATATTAAATAATGCAACTGTAAAGCATCCTTTAAAGAAAAAAAACATATGACATGACAAAAGCTGATCCAAATGTAGAGATGCTTTTAAGAGGAAGGAAAAAGGTTTACAGTTACACAAGTTACACTCGTTCTTGTGTTGATATTGTAGAGAAAATATATTTAGATGAGAAAACAAGGGTAAGGAAGGACGTCTGACACAGAAACCTCCTCTCTTCTAGCTTTGCAACTCCTGCCTTGCTTCTAGCTCCTCTTAGATTAATCTCTCTTTTTTGGCTCATTGAATTGTGGTCAAGGCCATTGTAATGTGAGCCCTCCCTCAGATTCGATTGGATGGAGGAGGCAGTGAGAGGCCCCTTTTCACAGAGGACTAATTGCTTTAGACCACCAGTATTTTGGAGCTACAGATGTCTTCCTTAATTTGCCTATAGAACACAATCGGCCCCATCTGTTGCATTTTTTTTTTAAGTCGCCTTCTCTCCCTGTCTGCAGGCCTAAATTGAAAACTCATCAAAAAGTAATACAAGAACAGTTTGGCTGGAAGGCCGCTGCTGAGGGAAAGAAGGAGGGGTAGCCTTTAATAAGGGCCCCCTGCTACTTTTACACTTAGTCGAAAGCCCAAAGAAAAGCTAAGGAAGAAGTCGAAAGCTGTGGGTGGGTTTTGGAAGAGCCAAAAGAGAGAGAAAAAAAAGTTGGAAACCAGGGGACAGATGGGGTAATTTAAGGTAGAATAATCTTATGTGTCATGGCTGAAGGGGACAAGCTTGCTGTGTTTTAGCAACATATTTGACTTTTTACTTATTAAAGATCGTAAGGATTTAGCTATTTTTTTTTTTATGACGACCCTTTTAAGACTCTACCTGTCTGTTTATACAATAAGTATGGTTAGTGTTATTTCCTGAATCAAAGGTGACAAAGTGTGTCATACTGTTTTATGGAAGGTCAAAGGTGGAAGTATAGGCTATTTGGATTTCTTGAGCAAAATTACTGAACAAAAAACAACTTAATTCAAAATCAGTTTCTTTAAATGGAATTACATTTATTTCTATGGTGATTTTGTTTATATGTACTTAGTTTAGTTTTTGTGTAAAACAGTTACGATGAACCAGAACAATCAGGTATATTACAGAAGCAATTATTTTATTAGAATAACAATTTTTTTTTTAAATCTTGTTTGCGTATTTATTAGAATAATGTTAATGTGATTTTACCTTTATACTCAAACATTATTTACTGGGCATTATGCACATCTATTAAATTAACCCTTTGTGTTTTGGTGACACAAAGAGACTTTATTATTATATTTTTAACAATAATAAATTTTTATAAACAATAGTCATTTTTATTTTAATAATTAATGAATCTAAAAAAAATATTTAAGAAATTATATGCTACACAGTGGGAGTTGTGTCACCATCTATAACTACTCATCTCTGTTAAAGTATCTAGGTGATTATAGTTCATAAGTTATACTGTATCTAAGAAGCATACTATAAGGTACACCTTAATTAGATTTTACTGAACATCAATAATATATGGTTTAATGTAAATCCATGGCCGCTGCTCTCCTTCAGCCACCACATGTGCAAGGGGTTGATACAGCTTTAAGATGGAAAAGGGATCCACATGCCCTTTGCCTCGTACCAACATCACATGAGCATTGTGAACCAAAATGTTCCAGACATGATCTAAATGGCAGAGGATAGAAAAATGTCCTTTATGTAACCTTACGTAACCAGTACCATATTGTGTCTGAATAGTTAGACTAGGGTCACCTAAAATGCAAGCAGAAGCTACAGCTGCCCTGGGCTCAGACTTACTCTATGGGTTCCACTGCAGTTGGGCCTTGCAAGCACCCTGCCTTTATCAGCTTTCCAGCAGAACATTGAGAGTGGAGGTTCTGTTTTCTTCTACCTATCTGATGTTGTGTGCATGAATGTTGTTTGCACTCTGTATGACTGATGGAAACTATGACTTCTGGACCTCACCAGTGAAGCCTGGCAAAGTGTCCCTTATCATTAAAATGACACGCCATTGTTCCAGGCAACCCCCTAAACGTACTCTTTAAAACTGCCCCAAACATACTTACAGAGAAACACCTCATCCCTGCTCAATCAGTCAATGAAATCAATGGGAACACTTTCTGTGCATGCTGGGTCTGGTTCGACCACCACCTGAAACACTTGCCAAGCTAACACTGGTGGTGTCTGGCAGTCAGTATATCATACAGCAAGAAATGTATTCACCCAATTGCATCTCCTGCACAATAAATAGCTGGGAAGGGAAAAGGGGCAAATGCATACAGGGAATTTTGCATAATCCTCAACTGCATTATCAGTTGGGACATCATTAACGTTTAACGGGACCATTCAGCTATAATGTTTATTAAAGTACATGGGATGGCTGGAGTGTCCCCTTAAAGTGAGACATGCTTTTGACCCATCCAAGGACCGCAGACATTAATTGGGCATTTTGTGTACCGTATCTGTTTGAATGCCCACACACCGCGTATATGAAAGTGTATTTAATAAACACTTCAACATTAATTGTGTAATGTGCCTGAAGAAGATACCTAAGTTGTCTTGAAATCTTCTATTCAAATTAATTGTTGCCAATATTATGTTAATTAATAATGTTCCACATTTGCTTCCTTTAAGAATTTTAAGTCTAAAATACAAATTTCCTTTCTGCCACTTTCCATCAAATAAATTTTATTAAACTAAAAAGTTGACACATAAAGTAACACAAATTCTCCATTCTATAGCAAGCAAAATAGCCACATGTATGGTAGAACTGGCATTTCTAAAAACAATTCTCTGAATCAAAAACCTGTAGTTTCCAATGTACATTCACGATTCTAGGTAGAAACATACCAAACATGGATACATGGCTTTTTTTCCTTTAAGGAATTTATTTTCCTTTATTTTATAGGTATTTGCATTAAATTTTTGCATAAATCACAGTTCAAGAATGATTCCAGAGCTCTGCAGCATTATGAACTGGACCATATGGCACATGAAAAATGATATGCTACTCTTATATGCAAGATAGGACCATATGGCTTTATATTATGTAATCCTTTGTTTACATATACACAGACAAACAGGTAGAGTATATATTACCTGCCCACCCAAGGGTAGGAATCTCTAGGAATCTTTTTATACCAACATGCGTATCTAATCTATGTAAAAATTATACAACTTTTTAAAATTTTCATAATTATTCTGTTTTCTGGCACTTCTATACTGTTGTAGTCTGTCTCAGTCGTCAACTACATATAAGACAGGGTGGTGCATAAGGCAGTAAAAATGTATTTAAAAAAAAAAAACCTTGCACATGCATGCAGAAAATATGTTTTCTGAGTTAATTAAAAGTGAGAGTGTTTCCATTAATTTGGTAGAGCCCTGTGCTCTCTCTACATTTATTGTGTTTTTTTCGTTGGTCAGTTGGAGAGAGATCTTTGCCTCATACCATGGTTCCTGTATGAGGCTCCTGGCTATTTGGTTTAATGTTAAGGAACTAGTTTACTTTATGGGAGATAAAATTGCATATCTAGTTCCAGTCCTGATGTTAACCCTATTTTTCCATCATCCTCCCTTACAAATGCATCAAGAACAAATCAGCTGTCTGTAAAGAAGAACAGACCCTTAACAAAAGAAAATCAATAACAATAAAAATTATACTGAACTTGGAAAACAACTTGTATTTTCACTAACATATGAGTCCTCTTGGCTTTACATTTTGAGAGTGGTAGGCAAAGGCATGGCAGTTAAACTTATGTCACAACTGTCCTTACTTAAAATGTGCATAAAATAATAATATGTCCCCTACTCAGTCGGCATCTACAAATATATAAAATTACCCTATGGACGAAATAGACCCATGAATTGGACTTGAATTCTGTGTATTTATAAAATGAACATTTTATAACCTGCTGTAATTGGGATTGTTTTTTGCATTTAGGTTGTTTTTGTTTGCATCTTTTTTATTTTGTTTAGAGTCACCATTTCTGGGAGTCAGAATGGGGGTTGATGCAAGGGCATAGGAACATGGGCGTAAGAACCGGGGGGGACAGATCCCCCCCAGTAACTCATGCAGGGGGACCGATAATGAAGGAATCCCCCCCAGGGCCGTAGGAGCCCCCCTCAATAGAAACAACAGCCAGGGCAACCGATCTTACGCAGTCCGCGGTACCTTGAGCCCTGCTACAACAAGAGCCCTGCTACTTACCTGTGGGAGGGTCTTCTGTACTGCACAGAGGAAGCAGAACCCAGCAGAGTTCACGTGAGATCCCATGACTCTGCTCCAGTCCCGCTTCCTCTGTGCAGTACCAGAGAACGCAGAGGGAGGCCGCTCCCCCTGCTTAAGTCTGTGAGCGGCATCGAGGAGGGTAAGGTAAGGGGGTGGGGAGGGTGTTTGAGTATGCGTGATTGAGGGAATGAATCTGTGAATGAATGAGTATATGAATGAATGAGTGTGTGTGTGATAGCATGGATGTGTAAGTGCTGGAACCTAGGCACGATGGGACTGTGATTGCTGTTAGCAATCACACTCCTATCATGCCAAGTCAGCCAGTACATGCTGAAACCTAGCTAGCTGCCCCCCTAGTGTATTGATGTTGCCAGCAGTATGGGGTCTGCTCATCACTTACAGTCACCCTGTACCAGCATGTACTGGCTGACTTGGCATGATAGGAGTGTGATTGCTAACAGCAATCAGAGTCCTATCATGCCTAGGTTCCAGCATTTACTGGTTGGATGTGTAAGTGCTGGAACCTAGGCATGATGGGACTGTGATTGCTGTTAGCAATCACACTCCTATTATGCCAAGTCAGCCAGTACATGCTGAAACCTAGCTAGCTGCCCCCCTTGTGTATTGATGCTGCCAGCAATATGGGGTCTGCACATCACTTACAGCCACCCTGTACCAGCATGTACTGGCTGCCTGGGTATGATAGGAGTGTGATTGCTGTTAGCAATCACACTCCTATCATGCCAAGTCATATTGCTATTTTTTTTTTGTCCAATTGTGGTGTGTTACCTACTTTTATTAAAAATGTGAGTTTTTATTATTATTTTTAAAGGTGGGGTTTTGGCTAAGTGAACCGTGAATGTTTTGGTCCAGAATTTTCATTCTGGTGCATCCCTAGAATAAATAGAAAAAAAAATCATTTTTAATTATCCTGAGTCCTGAATTTGTAGTCACAAAACTTTCTAGGCCCAGAAATCAGTGAGAGGAAAAGTAAAGGTTTTGTGTCATTTACTTTATTTTAATCTGCATATTTTATTAAAGGCCATATTTTCTCACAGTGAAAAATGAGTGCGGCCCGCGCACGTATACAATTCTGATGAAGTGGCCCACTGCAGAACAAACTTGAACACCCCTGGGGTAGACAGACAGAAGGGGTGGTAGGGAGAGGGTAGATAGTGAGAAGGGGGGATAGGGAGAGGGTAGCTATTGAGAAGGGGGGTAGGGAGAGGGTAGCTAGTGAAAAGTGGGGGTAGGGAGAGGGTAGCTAGTGAGAAGGGGGGTAGGGAGACGGCAGCTAGTGAGAAGGGGGTAGGGAGAGGGTAGCTAGTGAGAAGGGGGAGGAGAGGGTAGCTAGTGAGAAGGGGGGTAGGGAGAGGGTAGCTGGTGAGAAGGGGGGGTAGGGAGAGTGTAGCTCGTGTGAAGGGGGCGGTAGGGAGAGGGTAGCTAGTGAGAAGGGGGCGGTAGGGAGAGGGTAGCTAGTGAGAAGGGGGCGGTAGGGAGAGGGTAGCTAGTGAGAAGGGAGGGTAGGGAGAGGGTAGATAGTGTGAAAAGGGAGGGTAGGGAGGGGGTAGATAGCAAGTAAGTGTGAGAGGGGGTAGATAGTGTGAGAAGGGGTAGAGGGGGTAGATAGTGTGAGAGATGGGGAGAAAGTGGGGGTCTGATGGGGGGAAAATGCTGTCCCCCCCAGATTTTTAGGGGTTCCTATGCCCATGGGTTGATGGCTTTACTTTGAGGGCCTCAAAAGTTAGTTTTCAATGTGTGCCCCCCCCACTGTTACACCCTTAGTCCCCAGCGATTTAACCCCATGGTCCACAGGTAGGGAAAGAGGGGATACTCTGGACTTTTGTTTTTTAATTACTTACTTAAGTATTCCTGCCAAAGCTACCATATACCATAATGACACAGATCCCATTTTCAACCAGGAGAAACCCACTTCTAATACAATGAATTGTCTCCAGCCATCCAAACAAAACAAAATGTTATAGGTGTATGCGAAGTAAAAGGAGAGTTTTTATACAAGCAATGGACATAAAAATAAATATTTATATTCCCAACGTGCAAAACATTTATCTGATATATTATCTGGCCAATAACAAATCACATAAACAAATCATTATTACATTGTTTGATTCCATAACCAGGTTAAATATATATTTTTATAAATCAAAGGTCTAAACAGGGTTGTAACTGGGGCCCCACAGTGTGCAGGCGTGTGTGCTTGGGACCCCTTCAATGCTGCAAAACCTCCACACATTTATATTTGACCCCTTAAGTGCTGGAGTGCAAAACTTCCATATATTTATATATTCAATGCTGAAGTTCAAAATCTGTGTGAATGAAATTGTTTTTCAATGATGGAGTGGAAGAATGTATGCATTTTAACCCCTTCAGTGTCAGAGTGTAAATCTTCTTTCTGCAATACATAACTCTATAGTATCTATAAAAAAACCCCTCAATATATATATATATATATATATATATATATATATATATATATATATAAAATACATGAAGTGGAGAGCAATTCAGTTATGATGAAGGTTACTAGGATGAAGGAAGTGGGACCAAAGTTCTAATATTTATTATGAGGGTGAACATAAACAATATGGGACTAGAGGTGCACAACTAAATACATATACTAAAGACATGCTGCTAGGGGATGTATGGCAGGCTAAGGCCTGGGGGTAAGGTAACCAGGTTTTTAAAATGAAATCCAGGGATATTTTTTTTTAATTGTAAGACGACCCCTCAAAATTTAAATATTAATTTAGGAAAAAATGAAAAAGCCGTAATATAAGACTTCCCTATTAGAAAAAAAGTTTTACTAGTAAATATTAATTCTCATGTAAACTATTTTTTTCATATTTGATAAAAACTATGATTGAGAAAAATATTTTTTTTGTTTTTATTTCCTTTTATTTGCCAACCGGCCCCCAGTTATGCACATCTGCCCCTAGATATGCCTTATACTCCTTACATGCCACTCTGCCTCCCAAAAATGCCTTATACCCCCTATGTGCCACTCTGCCTCCCAGCTATTTCTCTTGCCACTCTGCCTCCCTGATATTCTTTTAAACCCCCTATATGCCACTCTGCCTCAAGAAAGCCCTTATACCCCCAAATGCCACTCTTACCCTCCCACAACTTACCAGTGCTTTCCTAGGCTTGTCCCCCTGTGCTTCAGATTCCTTGGTGTTTAGTGGTGGCAGCGATGACAGAAAACAGAGGATTGTAGTCAATGTCGTATATTCAGAGCAAGGTCTTGTTACCACTGGGGTACCTCCTGGATCTGTACTTGGACCAATTCTCTTTAATATTTTTATTAGTGATATTGCAGAAGGTCTTCATGGAAAGGTATGTCTTTTTGCTGATGACACAAAGATTTGCAACAGGGTTGATTTTCCTGGAGCGAGAAGCTAAATGGCAAATGATTTAGGTAAACTGGAAAAATGGTCAGGTCTGTGGCAACTGGCATTTAATGTGGATAAATGCAAAGTAATGCATCTAGGGCATAAAAACAGAGTACAAAGTATAGAATATTTGGTACTGTCCTAACCTCAATGTGCGAGGATGTTAATCCTATGGATGATCCTTCTTTACCCTAGTATGCAAAATATAGGGAGACATCCCCAAATGTCACCTCGCAATACTGGACTAACTCTTTTAGTGTTTGCTCCCAAATACCTGCCCCACCTTGATCCACAGTGCTTTCAACATCACAAGGGAACAGGCACTCTACTTTATATTTGACTTATACCAAGGTACCAGACATTAGTATAGACCAACATCATACAATTCTAAAATGTAATAAATACTTAAAGAGATACAGTGCCGCAGCTAAATAATATTGTAAAAATGCTGAAACACAAGTGAAACACAAATGCATTTATGCTGCATGTGACAAAGACAGGGCTCATTTGTGCTGCAAAAGCAAGTTATTTAAGTACTATTAAAAGTACAAGTAGTTTCATCTTCTTAGAAAATGGTAAACTTTAAACATGTGTACTACATAAATGCATCGTCACACCATAACATTAGTGGTGAACTGCAACAATAAATAAACACATAAAATAAATAAAATACTAATCAGAAGTTGATTTTTTTCAGTGAAACAAAAACAAAGTGGTACAAGTGACTGAAATATTTTATGCTTACAACTAATAAACAACAACTTGGCTCTTGCAATAAACCTTTAGCTCCCTCTGCTGGTGTATAATGGTTTCCTTTCTGCATATTCTCCTGGAGTACATGGTTCAATCTCTGCCAAGAAATGCCATAAAAAAGTAAGCATGCTTAATGCCCCAATTTTAAAGGCACGCTCTAGCCTGTTATGCATGTTAGGTCTCAGTAGCGCAAAAAAGAAAGGTCAGTTTAAAGTTCTAGAGACTCACATCTCGAAAAAGATGTTGACAGATCGAGCTCAGAGCAGGGCTGCTAAAATGGAAGAACTAAAGAATCTCAATATGTATAGCTTGGAGGAAAGAAGAATGAGAGAGACATGATGGAAACATTTAAATACTTTAACAAAGTACAGGAAGTGTGTTTATTTCAGAGGAGAAATTTTAAAACAAGAGGCAATAGTCTAAAACCAGAGGGTCAGAGGTTTAAATGTAATGCAAATAATTTTTACTTTACTGAGAAGGTGGTAGTTAAATGGAACAGTTTCCCAACAGAAGTGGTAGAAGTTGATGAAGTGAGTGGATTTAAACATACATAGGATAGACATAAAGCTATCCTGAATCTAAGACAAGACCAAGGACTGATCAAGGTGTATATAGTTCTTATTTGGCATCAAATCCAATGTTTTAAATCTATAGAGACGTTCATCAGAACTTCTCATGTGCATTTGCACCAATTTGCCATCTCCTAAGTTCCTTGCCTTGCAGATATGTGTTTGGTCAAAATCATTTACCTGTTTGGATCCTTGGTATATTCACATATAGCCAGACAGCTCCAGTTTTCTAGTATGAGATTTCCATAGGCTGCAAGAACCCAAAAATAATGCTAAGGGCAGCTGCAGCTTCTTCTAAAGGTAAATATGTTTTTTTTAATTAAACAATGTACTTACATAATACATTGATATACACTCTTTGGTGGCGATTTTGGGACATTGTAGTATATATATAACACGAACTAGAACAAGAAAATCATTCGCAATTACTATTAGAAATCCTATATCAGTGTCATGTACAAGTAAAATTATGGACTAAAATAAAACTACTTTAATACTTGTTGGTTAAAATATGTTTTGTGACAGGTTAAGGCATTAAACTAATTCTACTAGTGCAAAAAATAGGTCGCAGTGTAAGTAGCATTTATATATATATATATATAGTAGAAGTATTATTAAACACTCATCTACAGACACCAGACAAGCCAGAAGGCTTGTTTTTCCCTCAGAAATCTCATGGTGCTTTCACAACCACAAGGGATTCTGGGTAGGCGCATGCAAATAAGGTTAACAATTATCACCTTTGCCTCTATTATATTGATAGAGTACATGTGTTGGTTCATAACGAAAAATTCCTCACAGCTAACCATTGGTAAGGGTTACATCAGGTAAAATGTTGAATAGTGACAGATTGGCAGGAGAGAGAGAGGTTACGTCAGGTGCGATAAAGAATAACATACATTTTTATTAGCACAATGAACAAAAAAAAATCATATGCTTTATTTCAATTTTGTAGCGGAAATAATAATAATTTCCATTATGCCACTTCACAAGCATAGCACATAAACTATGAAACTGCTCCATCAAAGAAAAAGACCCCCCTTAAAGTGGGCACAAAACATCCAGTTACTGTTAGCACTCTAAATAATATAGCAACTCAATCTTATATAGTTTTTCTAGCTAATACATGCAAATATATCCAGAAGGTTTTCAAAAAATACTTCACTTGCCAAGCATATAAAAAAAGTCAGGACCCAAATCTAAAAACCTTCTTTCTTACAATCACCCTTTTTCTGGCTTCTTTATAAAGCCAATGTTGGGGGAAGAGAAATACAAACATCTAAAAACATTTCGTAAACAATTACAAACATAAGAGCATAATGAAGCCCACGGGGCTCAGAATGGGCCTTAGTGGGCCGTTGACTGGGTGCCGAGCAGGGATAGGCCTTGGTGGCATTTTTTTAATTTGGGGGAGGGGTTAATGGTGGGTTATTTAGGGGTTTTGCGCTATTGGAGCAGTCTCCATTTTGTGTCACCTACCACTCACTGTTTGTCCCACCCTCCCTCCCTTTTCCTTTTGTGTGTTGTGTTTTCTGGATGTGTGTTTTTTGTCACGGTCGTGCGTAAGCTTACCAGGTATCTAGGGGGTTAATGCTGATGGGAGAGCATTGGTGTTGGGAGGTTTCCTGGTAGGTGGAGCTGGGAACCTCAGGTCTGGGTTTGGGCATCTCGGTATGTCCTTCCCTGTGTGGTTCCTGGATAACCTGGTAAGCTTGGGATGGTTTACATTAAATGATTAATGTTTAATTATGTTAATTGATGTTATTTATTGTTTTCTGTGTGTTGGTCATTGTCCTGTTAACGCACCTATTTTTGGTTTTAGGTCTGCGTGGCAATGGCCTGCATTTAAATAAAATCGGCTGTGGCCTTTTACACCCAAAATTATGGTTGTGTCTTTATTGGGGGGTTATGTGTTCCAGCATGGCCTAGCGCGGGAGTCGAGGCTGCTACAGTCAACAGATCCAAATAAGTACTTTATATTATGGCATGTTTTATCTTAATTCATTATAAGTTATCAAATCAGTAAACATTATATTGTATATAATCTGATCAGTAAGTATTACATTATATATATAAACATATTAATAAACATTCCATTTGAATTATATATAATACTGTTACATACCTGCAATCTGGGCACTCTTGGACGTCTTCGTTCTTGCTGCCGCTGCAGTCGCCGCAGAGAAGGCGGAGACCCCTACCTGGAGAAGACGTCGAAAAGGAGCGCCCAGATTGTAGGTATGTTATTTTCATGGCTTTTGAATGGTTTTTGCCCTAAATGCACATGTCTAATGTATAGTAGACGCGGAAGTGGTCAGCAGAGAAGGTTGAGAAAGAGTTGGAGAGTGTAAGAGAGTGAACAAGAATGAGAGTGTGAGAGAGAGAGTATGAGAGAGTGAGTGAGAGTGAATGTGAGCACCAGGCAATGCATTTCCAAGGATTCCATCCAAACAAGGATTTAAAACTCACTGTTGTCATGATGGCATAGTATATCATGAAGGGCAGGAGGGCTTAATGCGCATACTACAAATAACCCTTCATCTGACCCTAACCCTCACATTTTCATCTAAAATATGTCTAGATTGTAGGTATCTTTTTACAAAACCACTTAACATAATGAAGATAGTTCTGAGAGAAAGCTAACTAGCCATTGAAGTAATAAACTTATCTTCACACATTTGTTTTTAGTGTACCAAACAACACAGTATACAAAAGAAAAAACAAAAGAACAAAACATGAAAAGTGCAGTTAAATAATTTGACCCGGACTAGGCTCAGATCACGATAGTGCTTTTTTTTTATAGAAAAGATTTATTTAGATTTAGATATCCGGCTTATTATTATAATAGACAAACTTGCAAACTATAAAAGTTTTCGACAGTACCAATATAAATGATTCTGTGATATGTGCTGTAGTATGAAGTAATCAGTAGTACAATAAAAAGCACATGTGAACACAACTAAGAAAGCCTTAGGCCGGTCCTTGTCTAATGAACTGTGAAAACCAGCCATGCATGTCTCACTGTGGAAAAAAAGTAAATTCATTTCAAAATGTTTGTTCAGCTTTGCAATCAGCACAGTGATGTATCTTTGACCAATCTGCTTTCTTATCTGCACCAGAGGCATGACCAGATAAAATAAGGTATTTTAGGGTTAGCTTGATCATAATTTTAAGTTTAATCATAAAAAGTTCACTTTGATGACCCATCTAAAATCCAAACTTTTAGAGCTTTAGACGATTAAATGCCTAGGGAACAAATCACAAAAATTCCATGATGTTTAGTGAGGGTATCTCATAATTACAGCACAACGTGCAGTTATTCCAGATCTAGTATCAAATAAAACATCTGGATTACCAAACACAACGTGCCATTGGAACACAAGTGATGTCCAATCATCCATTTCCAACTACAGTAGTCATTTAGTACATGAACAATGTTTACACTGTATTTCTGATCCATTTGATGTTATTTGACCCCTTAAGGACCAGGCTGTGTTTTACCTTTTGTACCATTGGGACCGAGGCTGTTTTAACACTTTTGCGGTGTTCGTGTTTAGATGTAATTTTCTCTTCACTCATTTTGTGAACCCACACAAATTATATGTTGTTTTTTTCAGGACAAGGAGGGCTTTCTTCAGATACCATTGTTTTAATCATATTATCTAATTTCCCATAAAAAAATAATAAAATATGATGAAAAATGTAAAAAAAAACACATTTTCTGACTTTTACCCCAAAAATCTTTTACTCATCCAAAAAAGCTAATGAAAAAAACTACTAAATATATTCTACTATTTGTCCTGAGTTTAGAAATACCCAATGTTTTTATGTTTTTTTGCTTTTTTCTGCACGTTATGGAGCATTAAGTACAGGTAGCGTTTTGCTATTTCAAAACCATTTTTTCCAAATCTGGTAATTCCTCCCCCCATGTGCCATTTCGGGTATCTTTGAAGCCGGCCAATGCAATTTACCCCATCAAATCATATATCTTTGAAAACTAGACACCCCAAGGTATTTCAAATGCTAGTATTTTAACCCTTTCCATGCATGAGATTCTACCACCAGCCTTTGCCACACTTTGTGTTAGTATTTTTTTGGTATTTTTTTTTACACAAATTGTACTTTGGGTATACATTTATAGCTCCAGGTGTACGTCACTATCAAACAACACCCTAATATGTGTTCAATAACATCTCTCGAGTACAGTGATACCACCCATGCATGGGTTTGACTGCTGTTTGGGGATAAAAGGCCACATTTGGGAAGTGCGCTTTTTTTCCCCTATTTTGGTCAGTCTGTGCCTATGCCCTATCTTTGAGCCTAGCCACTACAATTTACCTCATAAAACCATATATTTTTAAAAACTAGACACCCCAAGGTACTTAAAATGGTAGTATTTAACCCTTTCCATGCATCAGATTCTACCACCAGCCTTTGCCACACTTTGTGGTAGTATTTTTTTTTGTATTTTTTTCACACAAATTGTACTTTGGGTATAAATTTATAGCTCCAGGTATACGTCACTATCAAACAACACCCTAATATGTGTTCAGGAACATCTCCCGAGTTCAGTCATACCCCACATGTATGGGTTTGTCTGGTGTTTGAGGTTAAAATGCCACATTTTGGAAGTGCGCTTTTTTTTCCCCCATTTCGGTCAGTCTGTGCCTATGCCCTATCTTTGAGCCCGGCCACTCCAATTTACCCCATCAAACCATTCATTTTTTAAAAGTAGACACCCCTTGGGTATTTGAAATGCTTTTTATTTAAATTTTTCCACGTCAGGATTTTTGGGAAGATACAGCGCTAATTTTAGCACTTGCTCATAATAATAAACTTTATTTTTTTATTTTATTTATTTTACTCTTTTTGGACTTTTTTTTTTACATTTTGCTGGAACTGGATAGTTCCTCTAAAGCATAATAATTTTAAAATGTTACCATGTTTTTTTTAAGCTTTTTCTTTTTTTCCTTTTTTTTTTAATTTTTTTTATTTATTTTTTTAATATTTTACTAATCACATAGTGATTAGAAAGCTGGGCTCCATTGACTTGTATGGTTGAATGCAGTACCTGTATTCAACCTGCAGGTGGAGCCAGAGTTCTCTAGAGGGTCTGGAGACCGTCTAGCCAACTTTTAAACCTTTATTATTTTTTTTTCCCGGGCCGCCGCCATCTTACGGATGGTGAAGACTGCATGCAGCTGCGGCTGTGACCGCTCTCCGGAGCGGTCACAGTCCATCAAGAGGTAAGTGTTTGGTGTCGCTGGATGCCTCCTGATCGAGGCATTCCAGCGACACCATTGAAGTTTAGGAGGTGATCGTTGATCGCCTCCTAAACGCTTTTAAAACGGGCGTCCGCCGCCATACAATGTATGGCGGCTGTTGACGCCCCGGGGAGGGGCCAGACATGGCCCATCATGCCGATCTCGGTGTTGCTGAATGCCTCGACATCGAGGCATTACAGCAACACCGTTTAAGCTTAGAAAGTGATCGTTGATCACTTTCTAAGCTTGTTTAAGTCTGATGACGTGTCAGGTACGTCATAGGTCGTTAAGTGACCGTTTTGCATGACGTTCCTGACCCGGCAATGGACGTTAAGGGGTTAATGGACAAAATGTGCGTTTTTGAAAAAACCCAAACCTTTGAATGGTAGTGGATATGCATGCATGTGGTCTATAAAGCACCATATACAAGTACAGGAGCTTTTCAGATGAAGAAGGTGATCAGACCAAACCCCAACATAAAAAACACCATAAAAAACAATGTCTTCAATGAATTCATTTCTGTTCCACTCATGCATGTTTTGTTCTTTCTGGGGTTTGTTTTTATCTCTATGTATGCTACACATAATGAACAACACATACTAATTATAATAACTGATCTGTAATGCTATTTATCATACCTATGCCTTTGGTGAGGACCCATTTTTAAGATCTTAGTAGTAGATGTTTTTCAAATGTGGTCCTATAGATGTCATTTGAGCTCCAATAGAAAAACTTCTCTATAAACAAGGGTATGGGGCAGAATAATGCCAAGAATGGAAAATCCATTCTATTTAAAAGTACTATTCTAAGAAAATACATTTGTTAAGCGGAACAGGGATTGTAATAATGCGTAGTTAAGTCTTATGTACCACACAGATTTCTCAAACTTGACATGTTTCAAAATTAAAAGAGACAAAAAAAGACTATTAAAAACTACCAAAACAAAGCCGACTATCAAATAACAAATTTGCCAAAAAAAAAAGAGAAAACCATTCTTAATTAAAAGCTACAGTTTCATAAATGGTGGGTATCATGTTCATGAAAGTTTCTATGAGACATATATAAAAGTGGCATTTGAAATGAGTGGTACAGCTTGAATTAGCACCAGGGATCCCAGACAGCTGTCAGAATCAGGGGTGCAAGTGACATTTTTCTACAAAGACAGGACTGAAGTGTTGGGAGCTTCTGGGCTGAAAACCTTTGCTGACAATGTAACAAAACCTCAAAAGTCACAATACTTTTAAAATACAATTCAAGAAGGATTCCAGCTTTGTAACCAGTATATAATTAGTGGTAGATTGTTGACTTGGGAATAACTTAACCTATTAAGGACCAGCCTGTTTTTTGGGGGGGGGTTTTGTACCCTTTGTGACCAAGGCTGTTTTAACACTTTTGCGGTGCTCGTTTTTAGCGGTAATTTTCTACTCATCCATTTAGTTTACCCACACAAGTTATACATTGTTCTTTTTAGCACAAGGGGGGCTTTCTTGAGGTACCAATTTTGGCCATATGATCTAATTTCCTCAAATATATATATATATGATGAAAAGATAAAAGAAACACACTTTTTCTCACTTTTATTTGAAAAATCTTTCACTCTTCCAAAAAAGCTAACGAAAAACCTGCTAAATAGATTCTACTATTTGTCTACCGTTTAGAAATACCCAATGTTTTTATTTGTTTTTTTTTTTTTGCTTTTTTGGGGGGCAATAAGTACAAGTAGCATTTTGCTGGAAGGCCACATGGAAAGTGGTCAGATTGGTCAATCTGTGCCTGTGCACTATCTTTAAGCCCGACCAAAGACCCCTTGGGTACCTGAAATGCTTTTATTTTAACTCTTTTCATGTCAAGATACAGCACTTGCTTATAATAATAAACTTTATTTTATTTTATTATTTTTTTACCTTTTTTTTTTTTTTTTTTACATTTTGCTGTAACTGGATGGTTCCCCTGATGGCGATGCCACTGCATGATTATTTTAAAATATTACCAAATTTTTTTAGCTATTTTCCTTTTTTCATATTTGTTAATTTTTTTAATATTTTACTAATCACTAGACTTGTGCATTCGTCTTCAGGCAAACATGAAAACGAACATGAAGAGTGTGTTTTCGTGTTCGTTCCGAAGCCACGAAGAAAAGAAGACAGAGGCGGTAAAACGTAGACGAAGACACACCACGAAGATCTTCATGATCGTCTTCGTCTACTAATCTCCCGGGTCATTTCCCCATCTAGCCTACCTTATCTTTGCGGCATCGCGGGAGTTGACGGAAGTGGAAATCCGTAGGTTCGCCGTCAGGGGTTACAGGGCAGTGCGAGTGAGCCTATTGGTCGCCTATTGGTTTCTGACATGCTTGTACAGACTTTTAAAATCCTAATGCAGCAACTTGTCCGGCAGATACCACTGGTCCCCCTGTTCTATCAGTTAAATGTCCGTACAAGCGACTTTATTGGTCGTTCGTACGGACATTTAACTGATAGAGCAGGGAGACCAGTGGTATCTGCTGGACAAGTTACGGCACCAGGAGTTTAAAAGTCTGTATGAGCGACTCTATTGGTCGCCAGCAGGGGGCTCGTCTGCCATCAACCATTGGCAGACGAGCCCCCTGCTGGCGACAAATAGAGTTGCTCATTCGGACATTTAAACTCCTGGCGCCAGAGCTGCTGCGGTACACATTAACCCCATATTAACCCCTAAAAAACGGGAAAACGAATAAAAAACGAACACGAATAATGTCCACGAATATTCGCCGGAAGAGAAGACAGGAACGGGCGAATATTCGCGGAATACAAAGATTTTTTTTGCCGAAGACGAACATGAAGAACCCCCTGGTGCCCAAGTCTACTAATCACATTGTGATTAGAAAGCTGGGATGCATTGACTTGCATGGTTTAATGCAGTACTTGTTTTCAACGTGCAAGGGGAGTTCTCAAGATGGTCTGGAGAGACCCTCTTAAAAACTTTGGCAACTTGGTTATTTTTTTAAAGGACGCGCCACCATCTTGCAAGTGAAAGGGCAAGCGAACTGGGTAGCTAACTGTTATAAGTGTGTTATTTTCCAGCTGTGAAGAGAATACTCCTTATTAATGCAGAGTGTCAATAGGAATACTGGAGTAGTACCCCAATGATATTAGTGAGCATATGACATCAGAGCCCTGACGTCACACTGTGATGCCGCAAACAGATTACACTTACTTTTTGTTCTCTTTATATAGGATGGCCTGCCTGCTTATGATTTCCGTACCATTCCGATTTTTAGTGGGAGATACCTTTATTGGTACAGGAGGCACTGGTGAACGTTTCACTCTAAAACAAGCTGGGATCCTGGCACTATAGACATAGACAAATAAACAGGTAAAAGCACTTTTAAGACCTTCATTTGTCAGTTGAGGTTTTTTTTAAACAATGTTGTGTCTGTTAATTATTTAACTCAATTTGCATGTGCCATTTACCTTACAGTCAATAAAACTAAAGGGTCAGGAGCTTAGTAATGGGTGGTAAATAGGTGGAACAGCCTCCCAGCAGATGTGTTGGAGGCTAAAACAGTGAAGGAATTGAAACATGCATGGGATTAGCATATGGCTATCCTGGATCTAAGACATGGTACTACATTGGTAAGTGCATTGGTATGTCTGGGGGGCATTGGTAAGTCTGGGGTTGGGCAGAGTGGCAAATGGGCGAGTATAAGGTATATCAGGGGGGCAGAGTTGTATACCAAGGAGGCAGAGTGACATATAGGGGGGTATAAAATATGTCTGGGCAGATGTGCATAACTGGGGGGCAGGCTGGCATAAAAGCAAATAACAGGAAATTAATTTTTCTCAATCATAGTTTTTATTAAATACGAATAGTGAATGTGAATGTGAATTAATATTAACTATTAACTTTCATAATTTAACTTTTTTCTTATGGGGTAGTCTCATATTCAGCCTTTCTTTTTTTCAAAATTAATATTCAAATTTTAGGGGTCGTCTTATAAACGAGCAAATACGGTAAAAAAAACTCCAAAAGTATTTAAGTTATTTATCCTGTTTTTAGAAACGCTACATATGCCTGGTATTTTCATGTATTTTAGCACTTACAGGGTTAAATATGAATGATACGATCCCAATAGCGGCCAGAAAAAGAAAAACTGCTAAACAAAAGTATATATTTTTTGAAAGCTGACATTCCAAGGTATCTCTCTATTGGAATTTTTAAACATTGCAGTAAAATCCCAGGCTTATACGGCCAAAAGTGTATATATATATATATATATATATATATATATATATATATATATATATATATATATATATATATATATAATGTAAACCTATTCTATCCAAACACAGTATTTCAGTACATTTCTTTCCCGGGTACATGAAATTACAGAAACAACTTGTGATGTGTATTAAGAGATATTCCCTGAGAAAAGGAATACCGCATATGCATGGGTAGGACATGCCTTTTAGGCACTGTGGGTTCAAAATTAGAACACGCGCATTATAGTTTTTAAACATGGAATTTGCACAGACCAGTTTCTTGGGTCCAGGTCTCATTATAGACACAGTAGAGGTTCCATATTTTATTTCAGCCCCTAAAGTGATATATTTCCGAAAACTAGACAGCTCAGGGAATCTAGTTAGCGGCATATTGGCCTGTCCCATGCAACTGATCCGGAACCAGCGCCTTCCAAATTTAGTCTAACAAAAAAAGAAAATGTTTTTTTACTTTGCAGTTTTACCATGTGTATTTTTCTGAGTGGATATATAAAAGAACAAAAAAGATCTTGATTTATGTTTAGTAACAGCCCTTGAGTACAGCAATACACCACATGCATGGATAAGTTATGTTTCTCAGACATTGTGGATTCAAAACGGGAACATACGCATTTCAGTTTTCGAACTTGGAATTTTGACAGATCACTTTACTGAGCCCATGTCTCATTTGAGGCACGGTAAAGGTGCCACATATCCATTTAACCCCGTACAACTATATATTCCCTAAAAGCAGAAAGCCCATGGACCTCAAAGTCACCTCCTTACCGTTCAGTTTAGTTAAAATATGGGCTAGCTGACAGCATGAGGGGTAACACTAGGATTGTGTTAGTGGATAGTTACAGGTACCTTTAGATGTGAGGTTATAGTACTTTATATTGTTAGTGTTAGGGATGATGATCAGATTAGGTTCCTGGCTACTGAAGTGAGATGGATCAATGCTTAGTGACCAAAAAGGCTATATAATCTCTGTCAACCTGATTCTTCAACAAGTCTTCGTCGATCCTCCATGTATTTTAGTTCCTATCTCCAGTAATATGTAACTATAGTCCGACTTTCTTTAATGGAAACTTTTATTAATTTGTTTAATCGTTTGAGCTTTAACCAGGCACATATCTATTCTGGAGTAGGAACCATGTGGTCTAGAGAGATGGGTAAAATGTATCTCTTTTGGATTCAGCACTCTCCATATATCATATAGGCAATACTTTCTACACATATTTCTCAGTTTTCTAGCCTGTTTAATTACATTTCGATCTATAGTTCTGTTGGGTAATACCTTCTTATCTAACGCGGGTTCCATAACACAATTAAAATCTCCTGCTATGATAATCGTGCCTTTATATACCAGTTCCAATTTATCTAAGACTTTCATTAATAAGCCGGTTGGATTAATATCAGGTAAATAAACTCAAAAGAGTGAATAATTCATCATCAATTTTGCATACTATTATCATATACTGTGCTGCGGGGTCAATTTCTTGGTAAATAATTTTGACTCTTAGTATATTAGCTACTCCTCTCCTTTTTTTGTCTGGTAGAGAGGCATGTATAATCTTGGAAACATTTCCCCCACCCCATCTTGGTATAGATTTTTGAATCCAGTGGGTTTCTTGCAAAAATGCTGGATTCACTTTTGATTTGGTCAACAAATTATAAACCAATCCTCTCTTGATAGGGGAGTTCAGTCCCTGAACATTGAGTGATAAGATTTTAAGCATTCTACACATCTATAATGCATCATATGTAAGTACAGGAGCTATCCACTATCATTCAAAAGTTTTTTGTTTTTTTTTAAAGACAAGCTAATTTTCTCCATTAAAATGACATCAAATGGAACAGAAATGCCATGTAAACATTGTTACTGTACTAAATGACTACTGTAGCTGTAAATGGAATATCTTGTGTTCCAATGTCACCTTTTGTTTGCTAATCTAGGTTTTTCTTTAAAAGGCTAATTGATTATTAGAAAAAACTTTTACAAGTATTTAAGCACTGCTAGAAATAGTTTTGTTTTCCATGAAAACTGTTTAATGTCCCAAAACCTGACATGATGGGTTGTCAGATTAGACTCCAAAATTAAAAACCAAGATTAGACACCAAAATTAAACTCCTCTGCAGCAGTTAAGACATTTACCCAGAGTGTAGCGAGGACTTGGTTATCCTCCAAAGCGCGTGACAGTTCCTTACTGGTCTTCATGTAGTCCACCTGCCCATCTTCCAGGGACTACAGTATTTAGAGATCTTTAGTTATGGTGAAATATGTCTGGAAAACTGAGCTGAGCTTTTGGACTAAGCATACTCATTCAGAAATTGGATTAATGCCAGCATTTCTCCGTCTTCCATCAGCCACCTAAGCCTCCTGATCCGCTCAGGAAAACGTGGCCGCCTGAATCCTCTTAGCATGTTGTATCTACTAAAATTCCTCGCCACCTCCTCCAAATGTTTTGATACTGGGCTACCTAAAAAAAAGTACAAGCAAAACAAAATAATTGATGCATAAAACAATAATTAGTAAAACAAATGTTAAAATTTTTGTCTTAATATGCATTCATATTCAACCTCTCTTGAGTGTAGAGTTAGATTACAAGTAAAAATGTTACTATAGCCTGCCATATTATTCCTTTACACTTTATTGTTGTCCATCGCGGTTGAATATCAACAAATTTGTTAAAGCTCTGCACACTTTAAAATCTAAAACATATTTATTAACAAAATAGATGCCCGCAAAATTGACCCTGGTTTCAACAGGTACTCACCAAAGCCATAGGTATGATAAATAGCATTACAGATCAGTTATTATAATTAGTATGTGTTGTTCATTATGTGTAGCATACATAGAGGCAAAAACAAACCCCAGAAAGAACAAAACATGCATGAGTGGAACAGAAACTAATTCAATGAAGATGTTGAAAGATGAGGTGTTTTTTTTTTTATGTTGGGGTTTGGTCTGATCACCTTCTTCATCTGAAAATCTCCTGTACTTGTATATGGTGCTTTATAGACGGCAGGCATGCATATCCACTACCACATGTACCAGGTTCTGTGTGTTGGAATGTGTGTTTAACTCGCGTGCGTGTTTGGATGGGGAGTGAGTTAATGTATGGTAGCCAGGTATGGAAGAAAGATGCAGTGGCAGTTTCTTTTGTGCTGTTAACCACGACATGCGGAAGAGGTGGGTTAATTTGGAATGGAAAAGTGGAAGAGGTGGTGGTGTGGTTTCCATCCAGTGGTGGAGTATAGTTTTTAGGGTGACTGCTGCTAGGATTCTTTGTAGTTTGGCATTTCTGGGATGTGAGCATGTGATGCCGAGTATGGCGTGGCTAGGTGAAAGCCCTATGTTTATGTGAAGGTCGATATTGGCATATCTTTGAACCTGTTGTTTAGATAGAGGCCGTGGACTTGTCATAGTTGATTTTGGGCATCTAAGGTAATCGGAGTGTTATGATGTGGAATTTGTGGGTTGGCTGAAATTATCGTGGCTGCTATGGCCTTCCGGATGCCTATAATGGGGATTCATGATTTTTTTAATCCTAGTTGATTGTGAAAGTATATGTGGGAGGATGGAGTGTAGACGTGTGGATATCAGTTTGGTAAGGATTTTAAGATCTGTGTTGAGGAGGGTTATGGGCCTGTATGAGGTGATTAGTTCCCCGTCCTTGTTAGCTTCTAGTGTTTCAGTGGGTTGTTTTTCCAGATATATGTTGTAATAGAGTGACTGTGGAGTAGGGGTAATGTTGTCCTTATGTTGTGCCTGGGGCTTTAGCATTTGGTAGGGAGGCTATAACTTGGCAAACTTGGCGAAGATCTGAAGTCTGGGTCAGTGTGGAGATATGTTGGGAAATGCCATCGTGGGGTGTGGAATCCCAGGGGTGTGGACAATGTCAATGCTATGGGCAGGGCCGGCCCAAGACAAAATGCCTCCTGGGGCGAAGTTTAAAATGCCCCCCCCATTATCTACCCTTCCTCTCCCTCCCTCCCTATTATCCACCCCCCCCCCCCCTTGTACTTACCTTTCAGCAATCCTGCGGTGAGTCTCCCTGTTCGGTGCCGGCTTGTAATGCTGAGTGCCGGAAATGACGCCATTTTCCGGCACTCAGACCGAACAGGGAGACTCGCCGCAGAGGAGAGAGAGAGGGGCGCCGAGCGGGTACTGACAACTTGGTAAGCGAAAAACCACTCGGCGCCCCTCTCTCTCTTCCGCTTTAAAAAAAAAAAAAAAAGTGCCGCCTGGAGCAGTTGCCCCACTCAGCTCCATTGTCAGAACGGCCCTGGCTATGGGTGCATGGTCTGATACCGTGATGGGGTATATGTGTGTTAGTGTGTGAATTCTTCTGAGTTACCGTTGTGGATTCGCCACGGGTCAAGCAATTGTAGGTTTCCTTGTAGGAAGGCGATACCCTCCATCTTTGAGGATTGAAGGCGGTCTGGGTTGTCAGTCTTATGTAGTCCAGCATTGGTTACTGTATTAAAGTCGCCCCCTATGATCAAAGGCAGGTTAAGGTTAGTAGAAAGTTTTTCAAATAGTGAAATATAAAAAACCTGGTTAGGGGTGTTAGGGGCATAAATATTGCCAATGAGAAGTCTTAGGTTGTTGACAGTAATGTCCAGTATCAGGTATTGGCTCTGAGGGTCTTTTATGGTAGTGTGTATACAGTAATCCATGTGTCTTCCCAGAAGGATAGCCACGCCTCTTGCTTTACGTTTGTATGTGAGATGCATTCATTGATCCAAGGTGCATGCAGAGTCGCAGTGCAGTGCTCTGACCAATGAGTCTCTTGTAGAAAGATTATGTCAGAACAGTATTTCTTTAGTTGATTGCAGATTTTCCTCCATTTGATGGGAGAGTTTAAGCCATTGGTGTTCCAGGATATAATTAGAAAATTTTATGTGACCTGCGTAGTTGGTGGTGATGTTGTCATGTTATCCGATACCCTGTTTGGGGGGTTTCATTTCTGGTGGGGTAGTGTGATGATAGGAGAGTTCCTTGTCCCCTTGAGCTAGAAATTCCTCCTTAGAGGACAGGATATTTTCTTGACTATTAGGTTTATTTGTGGTAGCGCCTTTAGTATCCGGGTAAAAACCGTAAAAACGTAACAGAACCAAATCAACATGGAGCCAGTACATTGGCTCAAATTTATAACTGTTGAATAAATAAGTCTATATCGCAGTGTACAAATTGGTAAGATATTAGATTTCGTTGTCACGTGACGGACCGGTGGTTATGTTGTTTTCTTGCTGAAAGGTTGAGAGGAATTCAATAGCCTGTGTCATGGTGTCAATTATTTCGATCGAGCCTTTGTGGGCAATTTTTAGCAGAGAGCTCCTTGCAGAGCAGAGTAAATTCATGTAAATATGCAGAGAGTTGTGCCGAGTAGTCCTGGAATATAAGAACTCTCTGGTCCCTGAAAGTTAGTTGTCTGGCACTTCGAAAGGATCTTAGTATGGCTTCTTTATCTAGAAAATTCAAGAATTTTCATGTTTGCTGTAGCTTGAGGTGGAACAGATTCGGGAATGCCGACAAATCTAAGGTTGTTTCGGCGGCTCCTGTTTTCTAGATCATCTGTTTTTGCTTGGAGTGTCTGAATGAGGATCTCTTGGTTTTTGAAATTAGTTTGATGCTTTGTTATGGTAGTCTCGGAATTGGCCTGTCTTTGTTTCAGCTATGTTATACGGGTAGTGTTTGTATATATTTGTTTTGTTGCTGTTTCATTCGTTGCTTTCAATTTGGTGAAGCATGCTTCTAGATGTGACATTAGGGTTTTGGTGACCTCCAGTGCTGTTGCTGCTGCTTGTTGGAGGTGAAGGTGTTGGGAAAGGGCCCGGAGAAAAAAGATCAGGTTGAGGAGACAGCTCAAGGGTTGGTCCGGGGGTGAGTTTCCTCAAAATAGGTGGCTGTTTGGAATTGTGTTTAGGTTTCTCTTTGGCTTTGTCTTTAGGTTTGTTATGTTTTTGTTGCAATGGTTTGTCACTCAGGTACCGGTCCATGCCCAGCTGATGGGAACAGTGTTTGGGGGAAAGGTTGAGGCGTCGGGTAATTCGGTGGTATGTCAGTCTTACACCTGGTTCCAATATGGTGCTGGTTTTTGTTACAAGACAGGTTTGTGTTGTGACCTGGTTCCCCTTTTGTATTGTTTAGTCTGTAGGGTTGAGCTTGTTAATATGTGCAGGATACAATATTATCTTTGACGTTTAATGTTATAAGAGCATTTTCGGAAAGCTGCCACTAGATGGTGCCAGATGATAAGAAATGGGTGAATTTGGAGATGGAATCTGATTCAAGATTGAAACCTGTGGGTATGGCGTTCTGAAAATGGGTGTAAGGGTTGGGATTTGTTATCAGGTTTGTTCTGGTTCTGTGGCTTCATGTGAAATACGAACATAGATCCAAGTAGTATTTGCCTCCATAAAAGGGATCTGAAAATGTTGTTCAGTCTTGTTCTGTGAGACTGAGGTAGTGTTCGGGGGGATAAGCGGGGTTGGAGTATGCAAGCACAGGGTGATTTGGCAGTCTTGTATTGGTAATGGGAGGGTGTAGGACTAATCCTTCTTTTGCCCTCCTGGGGTGCCCGGTGTCTGAGGGTGGGGGAGTAAACAGCCACGCACCTCACTGTTTTCCTGGGCTTTGTGAGTAGGTGTGGAGTGGAGTCTGCTTACTCACACTTATAGGTGTCTTTGCACTGGGTCACTGCTGGAGTATAGGACTTTCCATGTGGAGTTCCAGCCTTCCTACCAGGTGAAGGCCTCCGGGGGATGCGGTGAAGTTAACCCGCCAATACGGGTATCACTGGACTCCTTGGGGTTTTGCACCATATTATGCCTGTGGATGGGTTTGGATTAGCTTTGGCAACATGCAGCTATTTTTGCTTTTTTGTCACACATAAAGCAGGGCACTTCTAACCAGTGGTGACTCTAAAAACAATATATAGGGGGGCACACAAGATACCACAGTCAAACTGGGGGGGCATTAATAATTTCCACCATTAAATCATACCCCTGAAAACACATATTATACATGTATATATATATATATATATATATATATATATATCTTGCCAAAAGTAATGTGCTATGGAATGATACTTTTGTTATTGGACTAACATAACACAACACGGGAAGCCTGAAGCCACAATTCAGTACGATTAATCATTGAAATAAATATTATAGAGTAAATAACACAATGCCTTAACTTTTCCACTAAATGATTTCAGGCCCTTGAACGTTTTGTCCCCTGAGGGCATTTTATCTCTGGATAAGTATAAATGAAATAATCCCTATTGTAATTTCAGATGACCGAACAGATGACCAAACACACACACCAGCATTTCCCCCAGGTCGGCCTCCCAGCGCCCCATGAACACCGGAGGGGTCAAAGAGTCTCTCGCCAATAGCATGCGGTAAAGGATGGAGATCCCCCTCTAGGTACACAGGGCCGCCGGACGAGTTGTTCAAATGGAGTAAGAGGTCTGGAAAGATGATGCTTGCCCGGTACAGACTGAACATAACGCGCTATCTGCGCATAACGAAAGCGCTGCAACACAGTGCCTGTAGCAGCGGGAGAAGCCCGTTGAAAAGGCAAGATAGCATTGCCATCCCACATGGCCGGCAGAGTAGCGTCCGGAGGCAGCGCAACAGAGTCAAGATACCCCTTCTCAAATCCCGGAGAAAAATCCGGGTTCCCAACAAGGGGGGTTAGCGGGGACGGGAAAGAGGAAAGCACCCCACTTACACGTCGTCGACGCCAAACTCCCAGTGTAGCCCGCACAAAAGGGTTCGGGCAAGAGGAAAGTTGGAGGGCTTCGGCATGAATTCCCAAGCAACCAGAGAGGAGGAGCGGCGCATCATCCTATTCCATATCTATCCAAATCTTAGACGGCGGCCTAAACTTCCACTCCAGCATTCGCAATAAATGAGTAGCGCAGTAATAGCCAAAGTAGTCAGGCAGAGAAAGTCCCCCATCCTCCTTCAAGCGCATAAGTACCGCGTAACTTAACCGAGGGCGGCACCCTCTCCAGACATAGCGAGTCATGAGCGTGCGGAGCTCCGAGAAAAAGGAGGTCGGGACGGTCACTGGCAGTGTCTGAAAGACATACAATATCCTCGGTAGGACGTTCATTTTAACTACACTAACACGCCCATGCCACGACACATGGGAGAGATCCCATCGGCGAAGGTCGCATCTCAGTCGTTGCAGAAGACTGGGGAAATTCACCCAGTAGATTGAGGAGAGGTCTGTCGGGATCCAGACTCCTAAATATTTGAGACAGTCACAACACCATCTGTATGGGAAAGGAGCGCCAACAGCGCGAGACTCAGCCGTGGACAAAGAAACATCCATAACTTCAGATTTGTCGGCATTGATTTTAAAGTTGGAGAGGGAGACAAATATCCTTAGCGCGTCATGTACGTGTGGAAGGGAGATTACCGGTTGTGAGATCACAAAAAGCAAGTCATCGGCATATGCCGACACCTTCAGTTCACGGCCAGAGCAGGTCAGGCAGTGTATGCCAGGGTCGGTCCGAACAGCTTGCAGGAAGGGCTCCAAAGTGATGGCAAAGAGGAGGGGTGACAGGGGACACCCCTGCCGGGTGCCGTTGCGGATTGAAAAGGAGTCTGTGAGGGCTCCATTCAGGCGTATTCGTGCAGATGGGTCAGAGTACAACGACATGACCCAGTGAAGCCAAAACCGGCCAAAGCCCATGGTTCGAAGAGTCTGGAACAGAAAGTCCCACGCCACCCTGTCGAACGCTTTTTCTGCGTCCGCTGACAAGAGAAGTACCTTTTGTCCCGTCGCCTGGGCAATGTGAATTGAGTTTAATGCTCTATAAGTCCCGTCACGTGCCACCCTGCCCATGATAAATCCCGACTGATCAGGATGAATCAAGGAACCCAATACACCCTGCAATCTAGCAGCCAATACCATAGCAAATATTTTTAAGTCGGTGTTCAAGAGAGATATAGGCCGGTAGCTCAGACATAGCAATGGATCTTTCCCTTCCTTAGGCAACACAGCAATCGTCGCCATCAGTGAATGGGGGTATAAGAGATCTCCTTGCCGCACAGCGTTAAGGAGAGTCGTAAAGGGGACCTTCAACTGTTCCCAGAAGACACGGTAATACCGTAGGGGGAGGCCGTCAGGTCCCGGGGCCTTGCCCGCCGCCATGGACTTCACAGCTGCCCACGCCTCCTCCTCTCCTATCTCTTCCTCCAAGGCCGCTGACTGTTCCACAGTCAGTTTACGACAGATATACTTTTCTAAGTATTCACGTATGAGAGATTCCCGACTGGTGCCCGAGGGGCCAGGGGGGAGATTATACAAAGAGCGATAATAATGGCAAAAGGAATTGGCTATGTCAGTGGGGGAGCAGGAAACTAGTATTCCATTGGCCTATACGATGCTTTATTCCACCTAGAAGAGAAGAAATTAAAACCTTTTCTAAAACGTGGCGCTACAAATACCACAAGAAGGAGAACCCCACTCAGCCTTCTTCGGTTAGGTAATACACAAGGTGATTGGGGTGATGTATTTAGAAGAGGGAACATTAACTCCTGGAATGTAAAGGTTGTGAGAATAACCACTGAAATAATGAGGGTGGTTTACCTGCTGTTACAGGATGATAGTATATCATTAGCACGGGCAGGGCATTCAGATGTGAGTGATGTGTTGAAATAAACTTCGAATACTGCTTTAAAAAAAACTTAACTGACTAAAATGAAGATCTTAAAAGTGATTTTTCTTGGCTTTGATGGTTGTTTCTTTCTTTGTCTATAGTTCCTGCATCCCACCTCCTGTTGATTTAAGAGCGGATCATCCTCCAGTGGCTCGTTGGAACGTTATTTCTAACTAGAAACATGGGTGGCACAGGAACCATGAACAGGTTGCCAAGCCTATGTTCAGAGGACGAAATGTAAGTGTAGTGTGAAACACTAGACTAGGCCAATTAGACACATTGGTTGATGGCAGACGAGCCCCCTGCTGGCGACCTGCTGGCGACCTGGGTATGCCTGGGCATGATAGGAGTGTGATTGCTGTTAACAATGATATATATATTAATATTGTTAATTCATTTTTTTGTCCTATTTTGCTGTGTTACTTACTTTAAATAAAAGTGTGAGATTTTTTTTATGGTGGGGGGTCATATTCGGTTTCGGACAGGTAAATGCTGCGTTTTCGGTTTCAGTCCAGAAGTTTCGGTGCATCCCTAAGCCAGACAATGAAGTGGTAGGCCTACACCACATCAATGTTTGGCTTAGTATATAGTGATAGGAGTTATGCTGCACTATTATCAATGTCTGGTTCAATGTATAGTGATAGGGATTAGGCTGTACCACCATCAATGTCTGCCTCAGTATATAGTGATAGGTGTAATGCTGTACCACCGTCAATGTCTGCCTCAATATATAATGATAACAATAATGCTGTACCACCTTCAATGTCTACGCCAGTATATAACGATAGAAGCTATGCAGTTTTAAAGTGTTTGTGGGGGGGGGTGCCACATGCATGATCCGCCCCAGGTGCCAAATACTCTAGGTACGCCCCTGTGGACAAATCATGACAAATGTATAATATATATATATATATATATATATATATATATATATATACACACACAGGACATATATATACAGGACACATATATGTGTGTATATATATATGTGTGTGTGTGTGTGTGTGTATTGTGACAAAATGTGTGGTAAAGGGGCAATGGCCTCAGAAGCGATTTCAAATCACTTTCATCACTAGGGGGTGTTGCTGGATGCCATCAGCATCCAGTGATTGACACCCCAAGCCTAAAGATCACTCAGGAGAGTGAGCTTGATTTGCTCAGTCAAAGGCAATGTTTATAAACATTTGCCTTTGACCGGTAAAGATCTACCTCCCTCCATCACTTGCTTTTAGTGAGGGAGAGAGACAGATCGTGGTAAAAAAAAGGTATATTTTTTTAATAAAATATTATAAAAAATAAAAAAAATAAAATAAATCCACAAAGGCTCTTATAAGAGCCCTTCTTTATTTTAACCCCTTCCTTGCCATTGATCACTGCATAGGCAGTGATATTGCACATCAGCACTTTTTTGCTGTTTGTGCACTTTTATTTTTATCCACATTTTTTTATACTTTATATTTTATATTATTTCATATTATTTTTAGGTACCATTAACCCCTCCTTTGCTGTAGATCAGTCCTTAGGGATTGATCCCATAGCAGCAGCACCTTTTTATCTTACTGATTTTTTTGTTGTGTTTTTTTGGCTCGGAGTTAATTATTTTATAATGCAGCGCCTTTTGAGGCCACTGACACAGCGTCAGATTTTGACTTTGGTCAGTTCACAGATACATCTAGTGATGTATCTGTGGCTGCTGGGTCCGCTGTCACAAGTAGTGGCATTGCACCCAAGGAGTGGGTAGTGCCTAATAGGTATACACCAGCTTTCCCTCCTTTTACTGCAATTCCTGGCATCAGTATTGATGTTACAGGATTTACCCCATTGCAGTCTGTGCAGATTTTTTTGGGAGAAGATGTCTTGGGAGACATTGTCTCCCAATCCAACATCTATGCCCAGCAGTGCCGTGCTGCTAGCCCTGACTCCTATTTTTCAAAGCAGCCATGGACCCCCATAGACGTGCCAGAATTTCTTAAATGATTCTTCATTTCATGCATTTTAGCGATAATAGCCTGTGCCCCCCTAAGGAGCACCCCCAGTTTGATAGGCTCTATAAAATCCACCCCCTGATTACCCATCTCGCTGCCAAGTTTGCAGAGGCTTATACACCTGGAAGGGATATCTGTGTGGATGAATCCCTGATGAAGTATAAAGGAAGGTTGGGATTCAAGCAGTATATTCCTTCCAAGCGCTCCAGGTATGACATAAAATTGTATAAACACTGCGAGAGCCTTCCAGGTATACGAGGGTAGGGATAGCCAGCTTGACCCTCCAGGTGGCCCAGAACAAGATATTCCCACTTATGAACAAAGGCTACCACTTGTATGTTGACAACTTTTATACAAGCGTCCCTTTGTTCAAGTTGCTGTATTGTTTCGATACAGTAGCTTGTGGTACTATTAGAAAGAACCGCGTGGGTTTCCCACAACGTCTGGCACGAACCCGGCTAGGAAAGGGGGGAGACCTCAGCTCTACATCAAGAGGAGCTTTTGGCATTGAAGTTCAAGGACAGAAAAGAAGTGTGCATGCTGAGCACCATCCACGATGAGAGAACTGTGGAGGTTTCTGTCCGTGGCAGAGCTGAGGTTGTAAGAAAGCTAGTGTGCATCACGGCCTATGACAAGAACATGGGTGGAGTTGATCTGTCAGATCAACTCCTACAGCCCTACCTCATTTTGAGGAAGACAAAGGCCTGGTACAAGAAGGTTGCAATGTATCTACTGCAAATTGCAACCTACAATTCTTTTTTTGTTGCATGAAAAAGCAAATCCCGGAATGTCTTTTTTGCAATTTCAGCTTCGAGTAATTTCGGATATCTTGTACCAAGATGCACCTGGTCCCCTGGCGGTGATGGA
Organism: Spea bombifrons; assembly: GCF_027358695.1. NCBI lineage: Eukaryota > Metazoa > Chordata > Amphibia > Anura > Pelobatidae > Spea > Spea bombifrons. Next base: position 22,400,075 of record NC_071090.1, on the reverse strand, counting down.
GTCTAGCAGAATTGGGGCTACCTATTTTATTTTTAAAATTCCTCCTACAGAGAAGAAGCAGAATCCCCCAAAAAGATGCAGGGTATGCTACAGCAGGGGGCAAAGAAAGGACACCCCATTCTACTGTCCAGATTGCCCTGGAGAACCTGCACTCTGCCTTGGTAACTGCCTTAAGCTGTACCACACGGCTGCCCATTTTTTTTTTTTCCTGCTCTACTTTTGTATTTTTCCCCATTTACTGTTATTTAGATGTTTTTTGCTGCACCATTTTTTTGCACTAATTTGCACTGACAAGTGTCCCCTGTGTCTTTCCCATGGCCTGAGGGAATCGCTAGATCAAATACCTTCTTGGAGAAAGGCCAGGCTTTCTTCTGCCCCATCTGAAAGTTGGGTACAAAACAAGTTTTGACCGGATGTTGTAAACAGTGAATTACGCATGTCTGAAATGTTACAGTTTAGCCCCCACACAACCTGCCAAACCCATGCATGTGGGTTATCGCTGTACTCAGGAGATGTTGCTGAACACACATTAGGGTGTTGTTTGCCAGTGACATATACCAGAACCTGTATATCTATAACTAAATATAACTAAAATTTATTTATAAATAAACAAAAAGAATTACTATTAGAAAGTTTGACAAAGTGTGGTTGTATAATTGGTGCATGGAAAGGGTTAAAATAATAGCATTTGGAATACCCTGGGGTGTCTAGTTTTGAAAAATATATGGTTTGATGGGGTTAAATTGAGTTAACCGGCTTCAAAGATATTCCAAAGAGGAGATGGAGGCAGAATGACCAGATGCTAAAAGTCTGTGTTGAAAACCTGAATTACGCATGCCCCAAAAGTAGCCTTTTACCAGCCAAACAATCTGACAAACCCATGCATGTGGAGTATCGCTGTACTCAGGAGATGTTGCTGAACACATATTGGGGTGTTGTTTGACAGTGACATATACCAGGACCTGTATATTTATAACTAAATTACAATTTGTGTGTAAAAAATAAATAAAAAGAATTACTATTACAAAGTTTGACAAAGTGTGGTTGTATAATTGGTGCATGGAAAGGGTTAAAATAACAGCATCTGGAATACCCTGGGGTGTCTAGTTTTCAAAAATATATGGTTTGACGGGGTTAAATTGAGTTAACCGGCTTCAAAGATATTCCAAAGAGGAGATGGAGGCAGAATGACCAGATTTATTAAAAAAGGTTTGGAAATCATAAAACGCTACTTGCCCTATAACTTACAAAAAACAGCAAAAAAACATAAAAACATTGGGTATTTCTAAACTCAGGACAAGTAGTAGAAAATATTTAGCTATTTTTTTTACTTGCTTTTTTAGGTGAGTAAAAGATTTTTCAAATAAAAGTCATAAAAGGTGTTTTTTTTACAATTTTTCACCATGTTTTTTTTTTTTTATATATTAAATAAGATGATATGATCAAAATAAAGCCCATCTTGTCCTGAAAAAAAAACATATATAACTTGTGTGGGTACACTAAATGGGTGAGGAGAAAATTACAGCTGAACACAAGCACCGCAAAAGTGTCAAAACAGCCTCGGTCCCACAGGGTACAAAACGAAAAAATGAGCCCAGGCCTTACGGGGTTAAAATATATCCCAGGGAACGATGTTGTTTGTTTACAAACTGCACTAATGGCAGTTTGCAAAACATGGTAAGGGTCCCTGGTAAGAACAGGGTGGGCCAGTGCTCCAACAGCACTAATTGCTGTATTGATCCAGTCCAGAGCCTTCATTCTGGACAGGAGCTCCACAGGTGTGGACTAAGTAGCAGCTCACCTGTGGCTGATTAATTAGCAGGCAGAGGGTAAAAGTAACTGAGCCTGATTCAGAGAGAGAGGCCATTGTTATTCCAGCTGGGAGAGCTGATGAACTGAGGAGTGGTTTGTCTCTGAAAAGCCGTTTTGATGGTAACTTGTGACTTGTAAGAAGGTGAATGTTTGGAGCTGTTTTGTACTAAGCAAGTGCTCATGCAAAGACTGCTATCCTGTGCTGCTTATAACCGCTGCTGTTTATTCCTGTAAAATAAACATTGAAACTGAGCTGGATGTGTCCTGGGCTTCATTTACCAACCAAGATCCTTGACAAAAATCCCAAGGAAAAGGGAGGCCTGTCACAGTATATATATATATATATATATATATATATATATATATATGAGGAGGCATTGCCGCATACTAGCGTACATGCACCAGACATGCACATACATATAAACAATAAGTTAATAAGGTAATAAGTTAATATTCTTCACATGATTGTTTGTAAAAACAATATTACATATATTTTTTTTATATTATAGAATTCACAATTGGTTAAGTACATGATAGTAGTTAGAGAATAGTCTCGTCTTTATTCAGTTAGTTACCAAAATCTCATTTAAACGAAACCACAAACGTTTCGCCAATCCAAAACAGAATGCAGATCTGTGAGTAAAACACATAAATCAGAGCCTAGCACCACAGGTAACTGTTGTAAATTAAATGCTAGTCTCTCCTAAGGGGTTAAGGGGTTAAAACACCTTGCTGCACGGGAGGGAAGCCAACACAGCACAGAGTGACCACACAGCGACTCCTTACAGGTGAGTGATCTGTTTTCTCTGGTTTCCTTGCATACAAATAACAGAATTACATTATGATATGCTCTTATTGTGCTAGTTGTATCTCAGATAGGTTCCTGAAGCCTATAAAGTGCGATGGGTTCACTATTTAATTGAGCTCAGAAATGTATTGCATCAATTCACCTAAAATATCTTATTATGTGTATGTATTTATATATATATATATCTACAAAGTGCATTAATATAATTATCTTGTCTGCCTATATTCCAGAATTTGTTCATTATTACTTCTTGAATTAAATACAATAGGATAGATAGATATTCCGGTACTTACGCGTTTAATTTAATGTATTTGTGTAAGTTGTAATACTAGCTGAGATAATAGAGCTAAAGTACTGCACTAAAGAACATTGTGTCTGACTTTATGCCTGTCTTTCTCCTTTTGCAATGTTTAGCCCAATGTCATTTTTCTAAAATAATAAGAATTAATATGTATCAATAAATGGTAACAAAAACAAATCTGTCCCTTAGGTGAGCCTGGTGCTGCAACAACAGCCTCCTTTGTACCAAATTTGGATTCTCTATGTGGATATACAACTTTGAAGACATGCTGATATTTTACAAAACTAATACCTGACAGGTAAATTTAATCAGTGCACCATGTCATAAAGTTATTTACCTATGGCCGGCTAGCCTATGCTTCACTACACTTTCACAATACATATCCTTACCTTCACATACATTATTTTTCATTCACAGCTCTCAATTGATAACAAACTTTTAACTGTTTAATTACTGAAACATAATTTTATATTTTTTGGTTTCGCTGTGTTTAGTATTAGGAGACAATACAATGCTTCCATGGATTTATTTTGTTTTCTGCCACAAATACTTGAAACTTTTTTGAAATTAGAATATTTTTCAGAGATTCATATAGCCATCAACTAAGAATTAACCTTACAAACGTTTAACTTGACTTTACAACATAGACTCAGCATGTAAAATGTAATCTAAGATAACAGAAAAAAAAATCACGTATGCCAAATACACCTTTTTATCAAATCTCTTTCATTAGGATGCTGTGGCAAGGTGAATACTTGAAAACATTTTGTACTATTTGGATTTTTTAACATTAAAGAAATTATTGTTGTTTGAATAAGGTATATTTGCTTCTTCACTAAAATATTCTTTAATATGTAGTTTGCATTGAAAATTGTTATGGTTTTAAACTGGTTTATTACAGGATCCCTTTAGTTTAGGAATTGTTTTTCCAGAGCGACTATTGAATGTGTGCAGTGTATCCCCTCATCCTGCGGGGAGCTTTCTGCGGATCAAGACAACCTTGCATCAGAAAGCCGCAGAGTACTGACTGCAGAGCAAGCTGAGTAGTAACCTTTTATACTTTATTTGAGCTAAAAGGTGCTATGTAAATGTGAAACATTTAAAGAGACTTACATTGCTGCTAACTCTAAGAGGAAAAACTATTTAGAAAATGCTCCCTCTGATACACACTAGTGTTTTATGTGACCCTCCTGCAGTGCTATCTAAACGTATTATACGACTACATTTATTTTATAAAGACGGGTGGGAGGTTCTCACAAAAATATTGAGTCTGTTGGTAACATGTAAGCTGCTTAAAAGGTTGTCTACCAACCATATTAAACAGACCTTATCACAGTAATATGAATTAACACTAGGTTTAATTGGGCCCCTGTTTGTAATCTAGATTGTTCTTCCAAATGATTGGACCCTAGGTAGGGTGATAAGGTGATAAATATCCACTTTTCCATTTCCTTCAGTCATTTTGACAGGGTTACCCCTACATACTAACTATGCTTACAGGGAAAATACATTTAGAGGGATATTTCTTAGTTGTGAGTTTTTACGATATGTTAAATTTTTCTTTCAGCACCAACTGACTATATGAAATATGCAGTATAGTACTAATAGAAAATGTCACGTGAAATAAGGTTTCTGTTTCTAATTGTAACTCTGGATAAATGTGCTTTTTTCATTCCTACAAGGAGGTAAACCTCCCTTTTTCAACCCCCTAACTGTTTTTAGGAGGGCTCTCATTGTACAGAAAATACGTGGGGAAAATAAGTTGAGAGTACATTTTCTGTAGTGGTCTCTAAATTATGTTTTCAACATCATGTTACAGTGTGAAAAGTACAGAATCATAATAGCAAGACTCTAGTCAGATACTAGATCTAATTGGGTAATATGTTTGTAATGTAGATTGTTCTTATTAATGCCCCCCAACTAGATTGACTAGGTGATAAATCTCCCTTTTTTAATTCCCTTCAATGGTTTTAGGAGGACTCTCATTCTACAGCAAGTATGCTAAACACATAAATTAGTTTATACTACATTTTCTGTAAGGATGTTCAATGATGTTTCCAACATTATTCAATAGTATCAATATCAATTTAATCAGATATTTTGTATAATTATGCTTCCGTTTGTTATCTAGATTGTTCCTTTAAATGATTGCACCTTAGGTAGGTTAATGAGGGGATAAATCTCCCTTTTTATTCCTTTTAATGTTTTTTATAATTACTTTTACTCTAGAGCAGGTACACTTACAACATTTAGCTCATAGTATATCTTTTGTGTGGATTTTTCAATAGAACAAAATTCTATAATATTGAAAGTACCGTATCAGAAGAGTTAAATCAGATACTTTTTTTAAATTAGGCTTCTATTGTGATATAAATAGTTTCTCTAAATTATTGCACCCTAGGTAGGGTGATGAGGGGATAAACCTCCCTTATTCATTCCCTTCAACGTTTTTAGAAATTGTGTACGGTACATTTTCTGTAAGATTTTTGAGGGATGTTGTCAAGATTTTGCACCAATATTACAAGTACAGTATCAGAAGAAGAATTAATTTGGAAAGATTGTTTAATTTGGCTTATGATTAGGTAGGATGACAAGGGATAGAGTGTTTTTTCAACATTCCTCTATAAAATTGAAGGCTAAGTACATGTAGAGGAATTAAGTTAGACACTTTGGGTTTTGTTTGTAATGTAGATTGTTCCTTTAAATAATTGCACCCTAGGTGGGGTAACTAGGGGATAAATCTTAATTTCTTCAATGTTTTTAAAAGCAATCTCATTCTAAAGCAAGTATGCTAAACACAAAATTAGTGATATTTCAGTGATGGATTTAGAATGGAACAAATGAAGTCAGGTACTAGGAATAAGTATTATACGGAGAACCAAATCAAATACTAGGTTTAATTTTATTGTGTTTATAATCTAGGTTGTTCTTTAAAATGATTGTACCTTATTAAGGATGATGAGATGTTACATTTCCTTTTTTTCATTCCCTTCAAAGTTTTCAGGAGTACTTTCATTCTATAGTAATTATGATAAACACAAGAATTATTTTATACATTTAAGCAGGAATTTTTCAATGATTTAAAATTTTTTCTATAATATCGAATTTACGGTATTGTAAAAAGAACCTCAGATACTTGGTTTTATTGGGCTTCTGTTTATAGTCTAAATTATTCCTCTAAATTATTGGACCCTAGGTAGGGTGATGAGATAAATCTCCCTTTTTTTACATTCCTTTCAAAGTTTGTGATTGGGCTTTCATTCTATAGCAATTATGCTAAGCACGCTAATTAGTTTGTAGTCCTTTTCTTTATTGATTTTTCGTCGATGTTTTGAACATTTCTTTTTATAATATTGAGCATGCAGTATTATAAGAAGAACAAAGTCAGATACTAAGGCTCAATGGCACTTCTGTTTGTACTCTAGATTGTTTTTCCTAATAATTTAACCCTAGGGGTGATGGGGGATTAAATGTCCCTTTTTTCGTTCCCTTTAATATTTTTAGGAGGACTCTAATGTCACGGTGAGGACTACATGCCAAGCCGTGACAGTGTAGAGGGCATGAAGGGATTAATAGCCCGAGACCTCTAGATTTACTAATTTTACTATACTAACCCAAAGAGAGATTTGGATTATTAATATTTTAATAACAAAAAGGTTACGCATGCAGTGCCACAATTAAAAAAACAAGACATACAAAAATACATACAAAATAAACATCTCTGTCGGAAATTTCAAAAATATAAAGAAATTCCAAGTTTTATTCCCAGGTTCCCTTATAGAACCCTTGTTATGTTTTTTATGGATGCCTGCCCATTTGGTGTCACGTGGGAAGGGGAGCGTGTAGCCTAGGCACCTTACGAGCTAGGTCGAAAAACCTGGCAGCAAACTCCTGCCTGATATTTTTAAGAGTTAAAGTAAGCCTTCCCCATGAGCATTAAAATGAGTCTTGGCATATATATCCCCCGTTTTCCATTTGAGAACATTAATTAACAAGAATTTCTGCAGACACCCCTATATCATGCATACTTTTTCCTGCATCTAGATCTAAGTACTCAGGTTCCATAGGCACAGTCGGGCATATATCCCCAGTGGCATGCTTTGCCACTGGGGATATGAGAAGAGTGAGAAGAACAAACTGTTTTGCACTGTATGTCTGTAATTAGTAGACTTGGGCACCAGGGGGCTCTTCGTTTTCGTCTTCGTGCTCGTCTTCGGGGGGGAAAAAAATCTTCGGATTCCGCGAATATTCGCCTGTTCCTGTCTTCTCTTCGGGCGAATATTCGTGGACATTCTTCGTGTTCGTTTTTTCTTCGTTTTCCCGGTTAAGGGGTTAATACGGGGTTAACGCAGCTCTGGCGCCAGGAGTTTAAATGTACGTATGAGCAACTCTATTGGTCGCCAGCAGGGGGCTCGTCTGCCATTGGTTGATGGCAGACGAGCCCCCTGCTGGCGACCAATAGGGTCGCTCGTACAGACTGTTAAACTCCTGGTGCCGTAACTTACCCTGCAGATCCCACTGGCCTCCCTGTTCTATCAGTTAAATGTCCGTACGAGCGACCAATAAAGTCGCTCGTACGGACATTTAACTAATTGAACAGGGAGGGAGACCAGTGGGATCTGCAGGGTAAGTTGCAGCATTGGGGTTTTAAAAGTCTGCACGAGCGACTCTGTTGGGAGCGGAAATCCATAGGTTCGCTGTCAGGGGTTACAACTTACAAAGGCCGTGCGAGTGAGCCTATTGGTCACCTGCAGGGTCTTCCTCTGGCATCAACCAATTGGTTGATGCCAGAGGAGGTCCCTGTAGGCGACCAATAGGCTCATTCGCACGGCCCTGTAACCCGTGACAGCGAACCTGCGGATTTCCACTTCCGGGAACTGCCGCGAAGACAAGGTAAGTTAGAAAGGGGGGGGGGAATGGTAGACGATCACGAAATCTTCGTGGTGTGTGTCTTCGTCTTCGCCTACGTTTTACCGCCACTGTCTTCTCTTCGGCGTGACAAATGCACAAGTCTAGTAATTAGGCACTGAGTTCTGTCTTTGGGAAATTATAGAAAACCCATGTAATTCCTTTTAGTACTAAAATTACGGGCAATATAAATAGCAGTAAAAAAAACCCCTCTAGATAGCAGGGTATCTGATGACTGGCAAAGCCTATGTGTTGATGGTGCAGATCTTGTTCTTCCCATTAAGCTAACTCTTTAGGATCTGCTTTATCATTTGGTGGTACTTAGGTGTTGCTGCCTTCCTTACCAACTCATTGTTATTCCCATGTGACTGTTGGATACCAAGGCACTTGTAGCCGCTCTGTATGTCTGCTATGTGACCTTCTGGTAGTTCCACTGCATCAGTCTTAAGTATCTTCCCTCTCTTTACTACCATTTGGCCGCATTTTTTCCAGTCTAAATAACATCCCAATGTCTTCACTGTAAATCTGGTGGATCAGCGAGTCAATGTCTTGTTCCCTTTTGACATTCAACTTGATGTCATCCAGGTAGAGAAGGTGACTAATTGTACCCATATCCAGTCGATGTGATTAGCTGAATGAGGAGGTTCAAACCTATGTAGAACATCAGCAAAGACAGTGCATCACCTTTGTATATGCCGTACTTCATGGTCACTTATGCTGGGTGGTCTTGAGTTATCTTCCAGTGTGGTCTTCCAGACTCCTGTTTAGTTCTTGGGGAAGTTCCTCAGGGACTAGTTGACTTTGTATAGCTCCAGGCATTTACAGATCCATGTGTGTGGCATTGAATCGTAGGCTTTCCTGTAGGTGTGTCTAGATTTTTCATCCTATTTGCAACTGGTGCTTGGAGCCTCTGGTGTTGTCTCCAATGACCTTTTTGAGCTGTGCTCATGTATTGGCCCATCTGTTCCTCTAGTTTGGTTGATATGATGCCTGATAGGACTCTCCATGTTGTGTGGAGGCAGGTTATTGACCGGTAGTGTTTTCTTGTGCTTTTGTGCGTAGAATTTCCAGGATTACGGCAGCTATAATGTATACCAGTTCATCTGTCTGAGTTATGGTGGTAGTAGGCATGGTTGTGAGGCATCTATTGGCATCTTGTAGCATACTAGGCGATGGTCCTTCTCATTTGTAAGATATTTTAATGATTCCATGATGATGTCATAATGCTCTAATGATAATCTCATAAACAAAATATTTAAACAAGATTAAAAGTCGATCTTTTACAACATATTTAGGGACTTTTTAAATGTTTCTGTGATTCATACATCTTACCACAATGTTCTAATTATAATGTTATAAAGCAATGATCAAAACAGGATCAAAGTTTAGAATATTTAAGATGTTATAATGATTCAATGACAGTGTCAAAATGTTCTAATGAAGATACCATGCAAAGAGATGAAAACAAAATTCAAAAAATATCTTTTTTATCATGTTTAGGGTTGTTTTACATCATTTGTAAGATCATTTAAGGTGTGTTAATGATCTACTGATGACTTCATAGTGCTCTAATGATAATGTCATAAACAAAATATTAAAACAAGATTAACAGTAGATAGTTTACGAACAACATCCTCAGTCGCCATGACGACCTGTTGCCTGGGATTTGTCGAGCCCTGGTTTAATGATCTCCTGATGGTATCATAATGCTCAAACTCTTGCCACAAGCAAAAGATTAAAAAATAGATCCTTTACATACCATCTTTGCTTATTTGCTATAAGGCAAGGTTTTTCAGAGCAAATACCCCTTGTCTTATATTTGAGGTTGTCTTATAATCGAACCTCAAATAGAGGTATGATTATAAGACTAAGAACCAGATTCCCCGCAGTGCTGCAGGGGACCTAGATCCTCCTCTCTGGCAACCTCTGCTGCTGCCGGCACTTCCTCTGGGGCTTCTATGACCGAGCAGCAGAGTGACGTGACCTTCTGGTACTCCATCATCGAAGCTCTAGAAGAAGTGTTAGAAGGAGAGGTTGTCTGCACACATTGTGCAGACCTTTACCAGCTACCACAGAGGAGGATCCCCGCAGTGCTGCAGGGGACCTGAATCCTCCTCTTTGGCAGCGGGTGAATATCTGTGCAATGTGCGCAGACAACCTTTGATTCTGCCCTGCACTTCCTCTGGTGCTTCTATGACCAAGCGCTGGTATGACATGACCTTGTGGTGGTCAGTCATAGAAGCCCTGAAGTACCGGGAGGCAGCAGAGGTTGTCTGCGCACACGTGCAGGCGTCCACCGGCTGCCCCTACTAGACGTTAGGCAGTATGGAGCATGGGGTAAGTCTAGGGATGCATTGGTAAGTCTGATGGGGCAAAGTGGCATATCAGGGAGCCAGAGTGGCAAATAGGCGGTATCAGGCCCGGACTGGGACAAAAAATAGGCCCGGGCATTTAAGCCTGAGCAGCCCATATTTATTTATTTATTTATTGTTAAAGCCCACCCGTACCATCTTTGCATTTAATCATTCACACAAATCATTAACACATTCATTAATGCAATCTCATACGCATCCACACTACCCCCTCTCTTCATCTTATCTGCCCCTTCTCACTATGTTCCCCCTTTTCACTATGTTCCCCCTTTTCACTATGTAACCCCTTCCCACTTCTCACTATGTACCGCCTCTTTCTATCCCCTCTCCCCCTTTCTCACTATCTAACCCCCCTCTGCCCCTTTTCACTGCACCCCCCTCCCTCACCCTACTTACCTTGTTGCCGGAGCAGGCAGCAACTGCGACCGCGCCTGTGGCAGGGCAGGATTGACTTAGGGGCTGATGGAGCTGCAGCTCCAGGCCCCCACCTTAAAATAGGTCCAGTCAGGACTGGACTGACTGGTCCTATATGGCCGCATTAACGCAGAGCCCCTTAAGCCCGCCGCAACTACCCCCTCCTAACTATCTACCCTCTCCCTCTTTGAAGTTCACTTACCTTTCAGGAGTCCTGTGGTGGGGGTGCAAGGCCTCTGCCTCTGTATGGAACAGTATAGAGTGATGGGAGTTATGATGTACTTTTAGAGCATAATTAGATCATGAAAAAGACATTGGAAATGGTACAGCATAACACCCATCACTCTCACACACTTACCAATCCACACACATATACCAATCCACACACATATACCAATCCACAAACATACCAATCCACACATATACTAATCCACACATAAACTAATCCACACATATACCAATCCACACATATACTAATCCACACATAAACTAATCCACACATATACCAATCCACACATATACCAATCCACACATATACCAATCCACACACATACACCAATCCACACATATACTAATCCACACATATACCAATCCACACATATACCAATCCACACACATACACCAATCCACACATTCACCAATCCACACATACACCAATCCACACACACACCAATCCACACACCAATCCACACATATATCCCAATCCACACATATATACCAATCCACACATATACACCAATCCACACACATACCAATCCACACACATACCAATCCACACACATACCAATCCACACACACATACCAATCCACACACACATACCAATCCACACACATATACCAATCCACACACATATACCAATCCACACACATATACCAATCCACACACATATACCAATCCACACACATATACCAATCCACACACATATACCAATCCACACACATATACCAATCCACACATACACCAATCCACACACATACACCAATCCACACACATACACCAATCCACACACATACACCAATCCACACACATACACCAATCCACACACATACACCAATCCACACACATACACCAATCCACACACATACACCAATCCACACACATACACCAATCCACACACATACACCAATCCACACATATACCAATCCACACACATACACCAATCCACACACATATACCAATCCACACATACACCAAACCACTCTCACTGAATGTTTTCCTACCTTTCCTCTTTTCTCCTTACAGCTCCTTTTCCTCCTCTTCGCTCCTCTTCTTCAGTTCTTCTGTCTTCTCTGTCTTCTTCCGGTTCAGAGGGCACGGACAGCGGTGGGCGCGGCTTCAGTGTTGTGCGCCGGTATCTGACAACAAACCCCGGCGCACAGCAGCTGTTGCCGCGCGGATCACAAGGGAGCGGTATCGGAGGTCTTTAACAGACCTCCGGCTCCCTTGAGTGATTTTAAGCCGGGCTGAACCCGGCTTAAAATCACTCAAGGGAACCGGAGGTCTGTTAAAGACCTCCGATACCGCTCCCTTGTTTCGACACACAGGTCTTTCTCAAGCCTTAGAAACATTAGTACACACACTCAAGTATTTATGCAAAAACAAATGATTAAGGGGTCGGACACACCCGATCCTACATAACAATTTAATGTGACAGTCAATGTGTATATATAATAAATATCATTATATTAAAAGTCTGAGTAAATATGAAAGTGAAGTAATAAATATGCTACAAATATATATACCGTATTTGCTCGATTATAAGACGAGGTTTTTTTCAGAGCAAATGCTCTGAAAAATACCCCTCGTCTTATAATCAGACCTCAAATAGGTCTGACTATGAGACGACTAAGATCCAGAGCCCACACAGCTGCAGGGGACCCGGATCCTTCTGTTCCCCCCCCGTCCCACTTACCGGTACTTCTGAGTCCCCGGTGTGTAGCTGGGGCAGCGTGTAGATGTCTACGCGATTCACGTAGACAACTTCCGCTGCAGCCGGAAGGAGGTGTGGCTAGCAGCGGGGGTTGTCTGCGTCCATCGTGCAGACCTTCCCCGACTGTCAGAGATCAGAGTTCCCCGCACCAGTGCGGGGAACTCTGATCTCTGACAGTCGGGGAAGGTCTGCGCGATGGACGCAGACAACCCCCGCTGCTAGCCACGCCTCCTTCCGGCTGCAGCGTAAGATCTACACGCTGCCCCGGCTACATGACAGGGAAGTCAGAAGCACCGGTAAGTTTGGGGTGCGGGGTCCGGGGGAGTGTTAAATGGGGGGCATAAGGCATTTCTGGAGGCAGAGTGCTCTGTGAAATGCCTTTTAACCCCCTTAATGCCACTCTGCCTCCAGAAATGCATTTTTAACCCTATACACCACTCTGCCTCCTGAATGCCTTAAACCTCCCTATATGCCACTCTTCCCCATAATATGCCTTTTAACCCTCTAAATGCCAGAGTAGCATATAGGGGTATAAGGCATTTCTGGAGGCAGAGTGGCACATAGGGGGTCAAAAGGCATATCATGGGACACAGTGGCATATAGGGTTAAAAGGCATATCATGGGGCACAGTGGCATATAGGGGGTATAAGGCATTTCTGGGGCAGATGTGCATAACTGGGGGGCAGGTTGGAAAATAGAAGGAAATAAAACCAAAATATTTTTCTCAATCATAGCTTTTATTAAAAAAAATTGTTTAGATGAATTAACATTTACTGGCAAATCTTTTTTCCTATAGGGTCGTCTTATATTCAGGCTTTTTCTTTTTTTTCCTAAATTAATATTCAGATTTGGGGGGTCCTCTTATAATCAGGGTTGTCTTATAATCGAGCAAATACGGTATATCATATCAAAAAAGTGTACACAAGTTTAAAATCAACACTGTACTACAAATACAGACACTATATGATCTAGAGATATTACTGTAACAAAATTGTGGTATGATAATATACAATATTAAAGATCGGTCTGTCAACGCAGCTGCACCAGTCAAATATTTCATAATCTCAAAATTTACAAAGAAGCATTTAATAAACCTACAGGACCAGCTGCGTCCTGAAATAACCATCAGCCAAGCTGAAATAAACAGAATCTAAAAGAGATAAAGGATAATATTTAAGTTAATAAATAAGAATGTCATCATATAAAAGTATATATTTCCAAAATAATTTGATTCACAATCATCCTAAATATCTCATATTCGGGCAAGGCTTTCACACAAATTAACAGCCTATGACACTTGGTACTTCCAAGTAGTCTCCCATCCACATACTAACCAGGACCAGCCTTACTTAGCTCCCAAGATCAGTCAAGATCGGGTGTATTCAGGATGGTGTGGCCGTAGGCTCACAAAAATGGCATTAAATCCAATTCCCTATTGAGTCTATTTGGAAATAATGCATCCAATTCATAAATCCACCATGTTTCACGTTGTTTTAGAATATTAACTCGATCACCCACTCGATCATACCTGTTCAATAACACGAAATTTAAGGTCCGTCAATTTATGTTTCAACTCATCAAAATGTGATGGGACCGGTAAATCCAATTTTCTTAATTTGATGGTGGATTTATGTTTGGAAAATCTACTTTTGATCTTCTGTGTAGTTTCTCCCACATATAAAAGTTTACAAGGACACGCAAGTATATACACTACATAGGATGATTCACATGTATAATGGGATTTAAGATTATACCATTTATCTTTCTGTGGGTGTTTAAATCTGTCCCCCTTCAATATATCAGGACAGGCCACACAACCTAAACATGGGAAATTGCCACATTTTTTTAAACCCAAAAACCGCCGTGAGTTATCACATTTAACATTTTTAAGTTCAGCATGGCCCATTTAATCCCGAATGGTACCACCCTTTCTATATGCCATAAGAGGGGGCGATGCAAACTCTTTTATCATTGGGTAACCATCAGATAATACATGCCAATGTTTTCTAAAAATCTTTGTAACATCTCTGCTATGGGTACCAAAGTTGGACACAAAAGCCAGTCTGTTCTGAGGAACCCTATGTGTTTTAGATAACAAATCCACTCCAGATGTTTTCTTAACCGATCTATATGTATCATCCAATAAATTTGGGGGATAACCTCTATCTAAAAACTTTGTTGACATCTCTTTAAATCTGGTTTCTTCTGTCTCCTCATTTACTCTGATATATTGACTTTTTGGTAATGATTTTAACAATCTTTCTGGATAGGCCGAGTCATATTTAAGAAGATTGTTTCTATCAGTCGGTTTAACATATATATCGGTTATCAGCAGGGGAGGGCTGGCAGCCTAAGGCCTGGGGGGCAAGTCAAGTGAAGTGGCTCCGCCCCCTCTTACTCACCTTTCACCCCTCACGCTGCTCCCATCACTATGCGGCCATCAGACTGCTGGAAAACTTATCTAAACGGCCGCTGGGTGCTGATGCCACCGGCCGGAGCTACTTTAATCCTTTTTTTTTATTTATTTAATATGCCGGATCGGCTTGCCATATTAAAAATAAATAAATAAAGTATTAAAGTAGCTCTGGCCGGCAGCATCAGCACCCAGCGGCCTATTAGATTCGATTTCCAACAATTTGATGGCCGCATAGTGATGGGAGCAGCGTGAGGGGTGAAAGGTGAGTGCGAGGGGGCGGAGCTTTCACCCCTCACGCTGCTCCCATCACTTGGCCGCTATCGCATACGGCCGCTATCGCATACGGCCGCTGGGTGCTGATGCCACCGGCCGGCGCTGCTTTAATACTATTTTGTTTTTCATTTAATAGCCGATCCGGCTTGCCATATTAAATTTAAAAAAAAAAGTATTAAAGTAGCGCCGACTGGCGGTATCAGCACCCAGTGGCCGTTTAGATTAGATTTCGGGCGGCCTGGGGGGCAATTTCCCCCCTGCCCCTGGTTATCAGAGACTCATTTTTTCTTTGGATCAGCCCATAGCTGTACCACGAATTTGTCCAAAAAATCTATTATCAAAACGAAAATAATTTTCATATAGGACCAAATGTAATAAGTCCATCAAGAATTTTAAGGAGGCTCGATTATATCCCAATTTCTTATCCGCTGTTTCCATAGCAATTATAATCAGGGTTGTCTTATAATCAAGCAAATAGGGTAATATTTAGGACTTTTAAACATAAAAAATTGACCTTTTACATCATATTTAGGATCTTAAACATCATAGTTAAGATCATTTAAGATGTCATAATGATTCAATGACGATGTCACAATGCTCTATTGACAATGCCATGAAAAGTATCATTTTTAGGTGGTTTTACAGAAAATATTTTTATAATATTAAGTGTCTTTTACATGATATGTAAGCTTTTTTAAAATGTTATGTTATAATGATTCAATGATAAAGTCACTATGATCTAACGATGATGCCATAAAAACATCTAAAAATAGATCTTTTTAAGATATTAAGTGTCTTTTAATCATATCTTAAATATTTTAAGATGGTTTAATGATTCCATGATAATGTCATTAACAAGATTAAAAATAGATCTTTTACAATATATTTAGTGACTTTTAAAATGTTGTAATGATTCATTGATGTTGTTACAATGCTCTAATGATAATGTCATAAAGGAACAATCACAATTAAAAATAGATCTTTTCGATTATGATAAGGGTTATTTACATCATATTTAAGACCTTTTAAGGTATTTTAATGATCTCCTGATGATGTTATAGTGGTCTAGTGATGACATCTTAAAGAAACGAGCTTTTTCAAGATATTAAGGGTCGTTTACATCATATGTAAGATATTCACATATGTTTCAGTGAGTCCATGATTATGTAATAATGCTCTAATGATAAGAGATAAAAATAAGACTAAACGTAGACTTTTTACATAATATTTGGGACTTTTAAGATGTTTTAGTGATTCCATGATGATGCCGTAAACAAGGACATCAAAACATGATTTAAAAAAATTAAGAAAAATATATTTTTCCGATTAAAAACAGATCTTTTTTTATGATATTAAGAGTCTTTTAAATCATATAAAAGATACATTAGGATGTTTTAATGATTCCATGATGATGTCATGTGCATAACTGAGGGAGAGGTAATGCTCTGATGATAACGTAATAAACAAAATATTAAAAGTAGATCTTTTATGACAAATCTAGGGACTTTTAAGATGTTTTAATGATTCATTTATGTTTTCATATTGCTGTCTTGATAATGTTATACAGAAAATGTCAAAACAAAATTAAAAAGATCTTTTTCATCATAGGGAAGTTCTTTTACATCATATTTAAGATCTTTTACGCTGTTTTAATGATCTCCCGATGGTATCATAATGCTCTAACGAAGATATCATAAGCAAAAGATCAAAATAAGATTAAAAATAGTTCCTTTACATACTGCATTTGCTTGAGTATAAGAGCAAGTACTCTGAAAAACACCCCTCATTTTATAATCCGAGCTCAAATAGAGGTCTGACTATAAGACCAAGATCCAGATCCCTGCAGCATTGCAGGGAGCCTGGATCCTCCTCTCTGGCAACCTCCGATGCTGACAGCGCTTCCTCTTTGGTTTCTAAGACCATGCACCGGAATGACATGACCTTCCGCTGCTCAGTCATAGAAGCAGCAGGCGGTAGAGGTTGACTACGTGCATCAGGCAGATGTCCACCTGCTGCCCCCAGGCAGTCTGGAGCACGGCGGTCAAGTCTAGGGATGCATTGGTAAGTGGGGGGGGGGCAGAGTGGCATTTAGGGGGTTATAAGGCATATCTGAGGGGCAGAATGGCATATAGGAGGGTAGAAGGCATATCTGGGAGGCAGAGTGGCATATAGGGGGGTGTAAGGCATGTCTGGGGGACAGAGTGGCATATCAAGGAGGCAGAGTGACATATGGGAGATATAAGGCATTTCTGGGGGCAGAGTGGCATATAAAGGGATATAAGGCAGGGCTTGACAAATTTGTTGTGAATCTAGGCGCCAGGTAAAAAAGTTAGGAGCCAGGATTTTTGTAAACTAACAGTTGGTCAGGAGGGATCCGATCATCATCAGCGCAGTTACTAAACTCACAGCGTTTGACCTGGAAGCACCCTGGACTTTCAGGTCAGTGCTGTTTGTTTTTTTTTTTTTTAAATACATTTTTTTCATTTTTTTAACTCTTTCGATGCTGATGTTCCATTGGAGCACAGCATTGACAGATATTTAGCCCCCACAAGCTTGTGGGGACAAATGTTAACCCCTGCAATGCCACGAATGTGTCATACACAATTGTGGCATTGAAGGGGTTAACGCTGCACTGTCGCTCTCAGGGAGCGATCAGGCAGCGGGGGGGGGGCTGGTCTCCACACTCATGTGGAGACCGAAGAACCCTCTCCCCTGTCCCTGAAGCTGCCTCTGGCAGCTGGGACTCAATTGCTGGTCTATGGACCAGCCATTGCAGAGGGAGTCTCTTTGATGACTGCTGTAGGCTTCCATACCTACAGGAGTCATCAAAGGGCTTGTGGGGGCTTGTTTTTGCTGTTGCTGGTCTGCCTGGGCTTCTAGGCAGACCACCAGCAGCAAAGCCCCCAAAACGGGAATTAACCCCTAAATGCCACGATCGCGGCATTGGAGGGGTTAACGCTGCGCTGTCGCTCCTATGGAGCGATCAGGCAGCTGGGGGGTGTTGGGTGAGGTCCCCAGACTTGTGTGGGGACCCAATCAACACACAACCCCCTTCCCTGAGGCTGCCTGTGGCAGCTGAAAACACGAGTGCTGCTTTTCCAGCAACCGCGTTTTCAGCCTACAGGATCACTCCGTGGGAGTGATCTCAGGCTCGGGGGCGGGCTCGGAGTGGCTGTGCTGTCTGCCCAGAACTGCGCCCCCATGTGGTGACTCAGCCTCTTACATCCACAATTTTTTCTGGATGTAAGAGGCTGACAAAACCTAGGCGCCAGGACAAAATTCTCTGTCGCCATGGCGACCTGGCGCCTGGGATTTGTCGAGCCCTGATATAAGGTATATCTGGGGGTAGAGTGGCAAAAAAGTGAAGCAGAGTGGCATATAGGGGGTATAAGACATATCAAGAGGGCTGAGTGGTATATGTGGGGGTATAAGACATATCTGGGAGGCAGAGCGGCATAAATGGTGTAAAAAAGGCATATCTGGGAAGCAGAGTGGCATATAGTGCGGTATAAGGCATATCTGGGGGGCAAAGTGGCATATCAGGGAGGCAGAGTGGCATATAGGGGTAGAAGGCATTTTTGTGGGGCAGAGTGGCATATAGGGGTGTAAGGCATATCTGGGGGTCAGAGTAGCATATCAGGGAAGCAGAGTGGCATATGGGGGTATAAGGCATTTCTAGGGCACAGAGTGTCATATAAAGGGGAATAAGGCATATCTGGGGGCAGAGTGGTATATATGAAGGTATAAGGCATTTCTGGGAGGCAGAGGGGCATAAAGGGAGTGTAAGGCATATCTGGGCGGCAGAGTGGCATATCAGGGAGAAGAGTGGCATATAATCGTATAAGGCATTTCTGTGGGGGCAGAGGGGTATATACAAGGGTATAAGGCATATCTGGGGGAGGAGTGGCAAGCCTGGGGACATATGTGCATAAGGAGGGTCAGGTTGGCAAATAAAAGGAAATAAGAACAAGAAGATGCATTTTCTCAATCATAGTTTTTATTAAATATGAGAAAATATTTTACGTGTGAATATTTGCTGGTAAAACTTTGTTTCCTATAGCATAGTCATATATTCAGGGTCCCCCCCCCAAATTAATATTCAAATTTTGGGGAGTCATCTTATAATCAAGCAAATAGGGTAATATTTAGGATTTTTAAATGTGGAAAATGGACCTTTTACATCATAGTTAGGATCTTTAACATCATAGTTAAGATCATTTAATATGTCATTATGATTCAATGATGATGTCGCAATGCTCTATTGACGATGCCATGAAAAATTCATCATGTTTATGTAGTTTTATATTATTTGTAAGATCCTTTAAGATGTGTTAATGATCTCCTGATGATGTCATAAAATGATGTTGTCACAAAAAATCAAAACTAGAAAGAAAATATTTTTATAATAAGTGTATTTTTACATCATATGAAAGCTATTTTAAGATGTTATAATGTGTCAATGATAACGTCACTATGCTCTAATGATGATGCCATAAATAGGAGATAAAAACTAGATCTTTTTAAAATATTAAGGGTCTTTTAATCATATCTAAAATATTTTAAGGTGGTTTAATGATTCAATGAAGATGTCATTATCAAGATTAAAAATAGATCTTTTACAATATATTTAGTGACATTTAAAATGTTGTAATGATTCATTGATGTTACAATGCTATAATGATAATGTCATAAAGGAACAATCACAACAAGCTCCATCGTAGAAGCCCCAGAGTAAGTGCCGGCAGCAGTGGAGGTTGCCAGAGAGGAGGATCCAGGTCCCCTGCAGCGCTGCGGTGGATCTGGATCTTAATCTTATAATCAGACCTCTACTTAAGGTCTGATTATAAGAGGACCGCAAATATAAGACGAGGGGTATTTTTCAGAGTATTTGCGCTGAAAAAAAACTCATCTTATACTTGATCAAATACGATAGATCCTTTTACAATATATTGAGGGACTTTTAATGTGTTTTAATTATTTATTGATGTTGTTACAATGCTCTAATGATAATGTGAGAAAGGAACGATCATAAATAGATCTTTTCAATGATATTAATGGTCTTTTACATCATATTTAAGATCTTTTAAGATGTATTAATGATCTCCTGGTGATGTCATAGTGCTCTAAGGATGATGTCTTAAAGAAACAATTAAAACAAGATTAGAAATAGATCTTTTGCAACATATTTGGGGAGTTTTAAGTTGCTTTAGTGATTCATTGATGTTGTTACAATGCTTTAATCATGATGCCATAAAGGAACGATCAAAACAGGATTAATAATATATCTTTTTTTATGATATTAAGGTTCTTTTGCATAATATTTAAGATATATTAAGATGTCTTAGTGAGTTCATGATGATGTCATAATGCTCTAATGATAATGTGATAAAGAAAAGATCAAAACAAAATTAATAATAGATTTTTTTTATTATATTAAGGGTCTTTTACAGCATATGTAGTATATGTTTAGATATTTTAATGATTCAATGATGGTTTCATAAGGCACTAACGAGATTTCATAAACAAAATATCAAAACAAAATAGAATAAACATCTTTTAGGTCATATTTAGGGTCTTTTACATTATAGTTAAGAAAATGTAAGATGTACTAATGATCTCCTGATGATCTCTTAGTGCTCTAGTGATGATGTCTTAAGGAAATGATCATAGCAAGATTAGAAATAAAGCTTTTTCAAGATGTTAAGGGTCTTTTACATCATATGTAAGATATTTTAAGATGTTTTAATGATTCCATGATGATGTCATAATGCTCTATTGATGTCATAAACAAAAGATTAAAAGTAGATCTTTTATGACAAATATAGGGACTTTTAAGATGTTTTAATGATTCATTGATGTTGTCATAATGCTCTTTTGATAATGTTATCAAGGAAATGTAAAAACAAAATTAAAAAGATCTTTTTCATCATAGTAAGGTTCTTTTACATCATATTTAAGATCTTTTACGCTGTTTTAATGATCTACTGATGATATCATAATGCTCTAACGAAGATATCATAAGCAAAAGATCAAAATAAGACTAAAAATAGTTCCTTTACATACTGCATTTGCTTGAGTATAATACAAGGATTTTCAGAGCAAGTACTCTGAAAAACACCCCTCATTTTATAATCCGAGCTCCAATAGAGGTCTGACTATAAGACTAAGATCCAGATCCCTGCAGCATTGCAGGGGGCCTGAATCCTCCTCTCTGGCAACCTCCGATGCTGACAGCGCTTCCTCTTTGGTTTCTAAGACCATGCACCGGAATGACATGACCTTCCGCTGCTCAGTCATAGAAGCAGCAGGCGGTAGAGGTTGACTACGTGCATCAGGCAGATGTCCACCTGCTGCCCCCAGGCAGTCTGGACCACGGCGGTCAAGTCTAGGGATGCATTGGTAAGTGGGGGGGGGGCAGAGTGGCATATAGGGGGGTATAAGGCATATCTGATGGGCAGAGTGGCATATAGGAGGGTATAAGGCATATCTGGGAGGCAGAGTGGCATATAGGGGGGTGTAAGGCATGTCTGGAGGACAGAGTGGCATATCAAGGAGGCAGAGTGACATATGGGGGATATAAGGCATTTCTGGGGGCAGAGTGGCATATAAAGGGATATAAGACACATCAAGAGGGCTGAGTGGTATATGTGGGGGTATAAGGCATATCTGGGAGGCAGAGTGGCATAAATGGTGTAAAAGGCATATCTGGGACGCAGAGTGGCATATAGTGGGGTATAAGGCATATCTGGGGGGCAAAGCGGCATATCAGGGAGGCAGAGTGGCATATAGGGGTAGAAGACATTTTGTGGGGCAGAGTGGCATATAGGGGTGTAAGGCATATCTGGGGGTCAGAGTAGCATATCAGGGAAGCAGAGTGGCATATGGG
Source organism: Spea bombifrons (assembly GCF_027358695.1). Taxonomy (NCBI): domain Eukaryota; kingdom Metazoa; phylum Chordata; class Amphibia; order Anura; family Pelobatidae; genus Spea; species Spea bombifrons. Next base: position 22,377,954 of record NC_071090.1, on the reverse strand, counting down.
AGTATAAGGCATTTCTAGGGTGCAGAGTGTCATATAAAGGGGAATAAGGCATATCTGGGGGCAGAGTGGTATATATGGAGGTATAAGGCATATCTGGGAGGCAGAGGGGCATAAAGGGAGTGTAAGGCATATCTGGGCGGCAGAGTGGCATATCAGGGAGAAGAGTGGCATATAATCGTATAATGCATTTCTGTCGGGCAGAGGGGCATGTGCAAGGGTATAAGGCATATCTGGGGGAGTGGCAAGCCTGGGGACATATGTGCATAAGGAAGGTCAGGTTGACAAAAGGACATAAGAACAAGAAATAGGGTAATATTTAGGATTTTTAAATGTGGAAAATGGACCTTTTAAATCATAGCTAAGATCATTTAAGATGTCATTATGATTCAGTGATGATGTCGCAATGTTCTATTGATGAAGCCATGAAAAGTTAATCATGTTTAGGTAGCTGTACATTATTTGTAAGATCCTTTAAGATGTGTTAATGATCTCCTGATGATGTCATAAAATGTTGTCACAAAAACCAATCAAAACTAGAAAGAAAATATTTTTATAAGTTTATTTTTACATTATATGTAAGCTATTTTAAGATGTTATAATGAGTCAATGATAACATCACTATGCTCTAATGATGATGCTATAAAAACAAGATTAAAAATAGATATTTTTAAGATATTAAGGGGCTTTCAATCTTATCTAAAATATTTTAAGATGGTTTAATGATTCCATGAAGATGTCATTAACAAGATTAAAAATAGATCTTTAACAATATATTTAGTGACTTTTAAAATGTTGTAATGATTCATTGATGTTGTTACAATGCTCTAATGATGATTATTATTATTATTATTATTATTATTATTACCTGAAACTTAATCTTTCTAAAACTGAACTCATTATCTTCCCTCCCTCCATCTCCACTCCACTACCTGAATTCTCTATCACCATTAACAACACGACTATCTCTCCTACTAATCAGGCCCGATGCCTTGGGGTCATCCTTGACTCAAACCTCTCTTTCATCCCTCACATTCAGTCCCTCGCCAGATCCTGCCGCTTTCACCTAAAAAATATCTCTCGTATCCGCCCATTCCTCACCCACAAAATCCACAAAAACTCTGGTTCATTCACTTATCATTTCCCGTCTTGACTACTGCAACACTCTTCTGGTTGGCATTCAACTGTCTCAGCTCTCTCCTCTACAGTCTATCCTAAATGCCGCTGCTAGGCTCATCTTCCTTGCACATCGCTCATCTTCTGCTTCCCCCCTCTGTGAAACCCTCCACTGGCTCCCAATTACCTTTACAATTAAATTTAAGATCCTGGTACTGACATATAAGGCCATCCATAATACTGCTCCTCCGTACATTTCTGACCTCATTAGCAAATACTCTCCTACTCGATCCCTACGTTCCTCCCATGGGCTAAGACTCTCCTCCTCACTCATCACCTCTTCCTTTTCCCGTCTACAAGATTTCACTCGAGCTGCCCCATATCTCTGGAATCTACTCCCAAGGAACCTTCAGCATTCACCCTCCCTCCCGACATTCAAGAAACATCTAAAAACCCACTTCTTCAGAGAAGCATACCATCTTAGCTGCTAGAACTTCCTTGTCATCGATACAACCACCACACTACCTCTCACCCTGTCTCTATGCCTTATGTTTGTCACTCCATTTCCCTCTAGATTGTAAGCTTGCGAGCAGGGCTCTCCCCACCAAATGTATCAGTTTGTCTTAGTCTGTCAATTCTTGTCTTGTCATATCCCTATATAAATAAAAGATAATAATAATAATAATAATTGGCTAAGGGGTATATTTTCCTTTTAAACACAATTTAAACTGAAATTTGAATTATGAAAGTTATTAAATGTCTTATAAAATGTCTTTATTCTTAAACTAAGAAAGGTTTATTCAACACTGAAAAAGAGGGCTAATATTTTGGGCAAATCACATACCCGGTTAAATTAATATTCAAATTTTGGGGATCGTCTTATAATTGAGAAAATGTGGTATATATATATATAGATCTATATATAGATCTATATATATATCTATATATATCTATATATCTATATAGATCTATATATATATATATAGATCTATATATATATATATATAGATCTATATATAGATCTATATATATATATATATATATAGATCTATATATATATATATATATAGATCTATATATAGATCTATATATATATATATAGATCTATATATAGATCTATATATATATATATAGATCTATATATAGATCTATATATATATATATATAGATCTATATATATATATATATATAGATATATATATCTATATATATATATATTTCCCTGCCATCCCAGGTGACACTCAGGATAGACTCCTCCTCCGTACCTGAGATAGGGCAGGACTCAAAAAACTTAAAAGCCCCTCCCCTCCTACTAGCTCCAGTGTTTTTTCCTGCCCTACATCAGGTAGGGAGGACTCGTCATCCCTTTTGTTGTTTTTTCCGGCTCCAGGTGGAGCCGTGTTCCCTGGGCTAAGCCCCCTTTCTGGGGGATACCTTGCACCTTAAGCCGGACGGCTGGTGCTGCGCTGCCCGGCGCTTGTCGGATATTGTACCTTGTTGTCCGCGGCTGCGGCGCCGTGGTCCCGGCGGTGTCCGCGGCTGCGGCGCCGTGGTCCCGGCGGTGTCCGCGGCTGCGGCGCCGTGGTCCCGGCGGTGTCCGCGGCTGCGGCGCCGTGGTCCCGGCGGTGTCCGCGGCTGCGGCGCCGTGGTCCCGGCGGTGTCCGCGGCTGCGGCGCCGCGGTCCCGAGTGCTGTCCTCATCCCGGGATCGATGTCCGCGGCTGTGCCGCGGCGGCTCCGGCTGTGCTGCCCTCGTCTCGGCGGCGGCTCCGGCCTGGCGGCGGCTCCGGCTCTGCTGCCCGCGTCCTGAGAGGCTTCTCGGTCCCCGTATCTGGAGCTTAATGCCGCTGTTGCGGCGTTCTGACGACGGCCATAATGGCGGCGGCCGACTTCCGGTCCAGGCTCCTGCACTTCCTGTAGTGCGTTTCAAGCCTCGTTTTCGTTCAAATTTGAATTTTTTGGCGCCAATTCACCGCTGTTGCGGATTTCTGCCTGATTCCAGCATCCTGTTTTGGTTATATATAAAGGTAGGTGATTTTATTTCTTTATGTGTTCCTGCTGTTGGGCTGAGTGCTGTTACAGCTTTAGATATGTCAGCACCGGATATCCCTGAGCCGCCCTCTGTTGAGGACAAGCCTAAGAAAGCTGTTGCTAAGTCCAAGCATGCCCAATGTTCTGGGTGTCACAAGGCTTTGCAGGATTCTAGGAAGAAGCTTTGCTCCGCTTGCCTGAGATCTGTAGCGGATTCTGAGCCGTCTGGGGGTAGAGAGTTTTTGACCTGGCTTAAAGAGGAGATGCAGTCTACCTTCTCTGCCTTCCGTCAGACCGTTCCTGTTCCTGCCTATCACCTTCCGGCTGCTCAAGACCCCGCTCTTCTGGGACATCAGCCTTTGTTTTCTGACTCTGAATTTGACTATCCAGAGGTTGAGGAAGGTTCCTCGGAGGAAGGAGAGATCCGGGAGGAGAGCTCTTTTTTGTTCCCGGTGGAAGAGATTGAGACTTTGATTTCTGCTGTCAGGTCAGCCATGCATTTGGAGGAGTCTTCCACCCAGAAGAGTGACCCCTTCTTTGGTACCAGCTTCTCCAAGCAGTCCGCCTCTTTTCCTGTTCATCCTGCGCTATCTGACATTATCAAGCAGGAATGGAACCACCCGGAAAGAAGGGTTAACCTGTCCAGAAGGGTAAAGCGTATGTTTCCCTTTGATGAAGACTTTACTCAGTTCTGTGCTACCCCTCTGGTAGACACTGCTGTTATGAGGGTCTCCAGAAAGACTGCTTTACCGCTGGAGGATGGCTCTCATTTCTCTGACCAGATGGAAAAGAAGGCAGAGGCTGCAGTTAAAAAATCGTTTGAGGCTTCTGCTGCCGTCCTTAAACCAGGTATTGCTTCTGCCTCAGTTTCCAGAGCTATCAAGATTTGGCTCTCCCAGATCGAGGAGGATATTGCTGCCAAGACCCCCAGAGAGACCATTCTCAAGAATGTTGCGGCGGTGAGACTGGCTGTGGATTTTCTCTGTGATGCCTCCATTGAAAACATCAGAATGACAGCCAGAGCTTCGGCGCTCTCAGTTGCAGCCAGAAGAGCCCTGTGGCTTAAGGCCTGGGCAGCGGATAATGCCTCTAAAAACAGGCTTCTTAATATCCCTTTTAAGGGTAAGACTTTGTTCGGGGAAGAGCTGGAGTCCCTTTTGGAGAGAACCACAGGGGACAAGCACTGGATGCCCCAGCGAAAGCCTCCTAAAAGACGACAGTCCTTTCGGCCATTCTTCCCGGGACAATCTAGGGGCCATAGTTCCAGATTCAACCCCTCGTCCAGAGAACAGAACTTCCGAGGCAGATTCCCTCGAGGAAGGGGGAGATTTGACAGACTCGCATTTCCCAAAGCGTTTCAAGATCCCAAGAACTCTGCATGACGCCTCTTCCATTCCGGTGGGAGGAAGGCTCCGATTTTTCAAGGACAATTGGTTCTCACTCACCCGAGACCCTTGGGTGAGAGCCATTGTATCACACGGCTATCGTCTTCAATTCAAGACCAGGCCTTCAGACCGGTTTTTGATCTCCCACCTTCCTCCAGACCAGGTGAAGCGGTCGGTCCTGTTATCCACCATTCAACAGTTGACAGACCTCAGAGTCCTGGTTCCTGTTCCTTGGCCAGAACAAGGCCAGGGGGTTTATTCTCCGGTTTTTCTGGTCCCCAAGAAGCCGAGGGGTCTTCGTCTCATCATAGACTTGCGCTTTTTGAACAGTTACCTCCAGTTTGTCCGGTTCAAGATGGAAACCGTGAGATCCACCCTCGACACCTTATGCCTCAACGATTTCATGGCTTCATTGGATCTAAAGGATGCATATTTCCACGTTCCCATCCATCCATCGCATCAACGTTTCCTGAGAGTGGCGATTCCTCGGGGTTCGACTGTCCAGCATTTCCAGTTTCAAGCCCTTCCATTCGGTTTGTCGGCGGCCCCAAGAGTCTTCACAAAGCTTTTGGCAGTCGTGGCAGCGCATTTCCGGGTCCAGGGAATTTCAGTCATTCCTTATCTGGACGATTGGCTTATACATGCCCGGACAGAGCAGATTCTTCGGGTTCACCTTGCCACAGTGATCGACACGTTACAGGATCTCGGCTGGATTCTGAACTGGGACAAATCCTGCACCATTCCCTCTCAACAACTGACGTTTCTAGGTCTTCGCCTGGATTCCTGCTCCGGGAAAGCTTTCCTTCCTCCTGCCAGGATCAAGGGGATTCGGCTCCTAGTGCGCAGGGTTCGCTCTGCGCACCGCACCTCTTTGAGGCTATGCATGTCCCTGTTGGGCAAGATGGTCTCCGCAAGGTATGCGGTGCCCTGGGCTTTGGCCCACATGAGACTTCTTCAGAGGTTTATCCTCGACAATCTAGAAGACAACCCTTTGGCTCTGGACAGGCTTGTCTGTCTTCCACCGCATGTCAGAGCCTCTCTCGCCTGGTGGCTCCAACGAAGCACCCTTGCTGCAGGGAGAAGATGGTCTCTTGTCTCCAAGGTTCTTCTCACCACCGACGCCAGCGTCAAGGGGTGGGGCGCTACGTATCGGGACCTATTCGTGCAGGGTCTCTGGTCTCCAGCCACGAGGCTTCTTCCTTCCAACTGTCTGGAATTGCTTGCAGTGGAAAGGGCTCTGCATCACTGGGAACATCTGCTCACCGGCAAGGACATTTTGCTTCGCTCCGACAATCAGGCTGTAGTGGCCTATGTCAACAGGCAAGGGGGCACAAGAAGTCCTCGACTTCTCCGTATATCTCTCAGGATTTCTTTTTGGGCAGAGTCCCGTCTCATGACTCTGTCCGCTATCCACCTCAGAGGGACTCTGAACTTTCAAGCGGATTTCCTGAGCAGAACTCCGGTTCTGAGCGGCGAATGGGCTCTACATCCGGCAGCCTTCGACCTCATCGTCCAACAGTGGGGCTTACCCGAGATCGACCTGATGGCATCCAGAGACAATGCTCAAGTTCCTGTTTTCTTTTCCCTCAAGCCTCGAGATCGTCCTTTGGCAATAGATGCCTTCGCCCAGGAGTGGAATTTCCGTCTCGCCTACGTTTTTCCTCCGTTTGCTCTGATCTCCAGAGTCCTGCAAAAGATCAAGAAGGATCGCGCCTCCGTGATCCTAATAGCACCAGACTGGCCCAAGCGTGTCTGGTATTCGGACTTGATCACTCTAGGTCTCTCTCCCCCTCTAAAGCTCCCGGCTTGGAGAGACCTTCTGCATCAGGGTTCATTCCTACACCCAAACCCTGCCGTGTTCCACCTGACGGCCTGGAGGTTGAACGCGAACTGCTGAGAGCGCAAGGTTTTTCTTTTCGTGTGGCTGAAACTCTTCTGCAGAGCAGAAAGAGGATTTCCTCTCTGCGGTACATTAAGATCTGGAAGAGATTTCACGGTTGGTGTTGTTCCAGAGGAGTTTTGCCATCTTCCTGTTCCTCGGCCTCCATTTTGGACTTCCTACAGGAGGGATTCGACAGTGGGCTTCAACCTTCCACTATCCGGGTTCATATCTCTGCCATCAGTGCTCTCCTGGGATTCGAGCTTATATCTCTGCCTGCGGTTAGACGTTTTGCCAAGGCCATTGTCCGGATGCGTCCTCGTTCTGTCACCAGAATGGTTCCATGGGACTTGAATCTCGTCCTTCGTGGACTCACGTTACCTCCTTTTGAGCCTCTTCAGTCGGTTTCTCTGTACTTTCTATCGCTGAAGACTGCCTTTTTAGTGGCCATTACTTCTGCTCGTCGGATTTGTGAACTGCAGGCTCTGTCTATGAAGGAACCGTTTCTCCGTTTTTTCCCGGATAAAGTGGTTCTTTCTCTACCGCCGGAATTTGCACCCAAGGTTCAGTCGGCTTTCCACAGGAATCAGGAGATCGTGCTGCCTACCTTTTTTCCTGCTCCTGTCTCGGCTGAGGAAGTAGCTCTTCACTCCCTCGATCTGAAGAGGTGCCTTACCATTTATTTGGAACGGACTCTGCCCCTGCGTAAGTCCTCTCGTTTGTTTGTGGCCACTTCAGGACCCAACAGAGGTGTCAGCATCTCCAAGTCTTCCATCGCTAAATGGATTGTTGCGTCCATCAACTTGACATATTCTGCGGCTGGCCAAACTGCTCCTGTGGGGATCCGTGCCCACTCTACTAGGGCGGTCTCCACTTCCTGGGCCGAAAGATGCTGTATTTCGCCTGACCAGATCTGCAAGGCGGCTACTTGGCGGACTCTCCACGCTTTTGTACAGCATTACCGTCTCGACCAGATGGCTCAGGAGGACACTCTTTTTGGTCGGAAGGTCCTTGAAGCTGTTTTGTCTCCTTAGGTCTTCCCACCCTTCTGCTTTGGTACATCTATCCTGAGTGTCACCTGGGATGGCAGGGAAACAGGAAGTTCTACTTACCGAGAGCTTCTTTTCCCTGCCAATCCCTGGTGACACGTTTTGGTTCCCTCCCTTCCTTTCAATAAAATTTTGTTGCATCAGATTGCTTTTCCTGTGTGGTCTTTGGTATTCACTGGAGCTAGTAGGAGGGGAGGGGCTTTTAAGTTTTTTGAGTCCTGCCCTATCTCAGGTACGGAGGAGGAGTCTATCCTGAGTGTCACCAGGGATTGGCAGGGAAAAGAAGCTCTCGGTAAGTAGAACTTCCTGTATCTATATATATATATATATCTATATATATATATCTATATATATATATATATCTATATATATATATATATCTATATATATATATATATATCTATATATATATATATATCTATATATATATATATATCTATATATATATATATATCTATATATATCTATATATATATATATATATATATATATATATATATCTATATATATATATATATCTATATATATATATATATCTATATATATATATATATCTATATATATATATATATCTATATATATATATCTATATATATATATCTATATATATATATCTATAGATATAGATATCTATATATATATATCTATATATATATATATATATATATATATATATCTATAGATATATATCTATATATCTATATATCTATAGATATATCTATATATCTATATATCTATAGATATATATATATATATATATATCTATATATATATATATATATATATATATATATATCTATATATATATATATATCTATATATATATATATATATATATATATCTATATATATATATATATCTATATATATATATATATCTATATATATATATATATATATATATATATATATATATCTATAGATATATCTATATCTATATCTATATCTATATCTATATCTATATCTATATCTATATCTATATCTATATCTATATCTATATCTATATCTATATCTATATCTATATCTATATCTATATCTATATCTATACACACATACACCGCATTGGCCCGATTATGGGCCGCAGTAAAACAGTATTTTATCTAACAAACTATTATTATAAGGAACACATGTATTTTAACACATTTTGGGATCTATTATGCAGTTAGGCAGCATATGTTATATACAAACAGAAACGTGGAAAACCAATAACCATTTTAAGGTCCCCCTTTTTATCATAGTGCATCTTACTTATATATTTAGCCCCCCTAGATAAGCCACTCTGCCCCCTCCCCGACTTACCAGTGCATCTCCAGGCTTTCCTCCGTACTCCCTGGTGTCTACTGGAGGCAGCTGGGGGACGTCTGTTCCATGCGTGCAGACAACCTCCTCTACTGCTGGCCGGCACTTCCGCCGGGTCTTCTATGGTGGAGCACCGGAAGGTTATAACACTGGCTGCCAGAGAGAGGGATCCAGTTCCCCTGCACCTGCCCAGCGCCTGGAACTGCATGTCCTGGGCTTTGGGAGATAGGAATTGTGAATCCCTGCGCTAAACCCTGATTATAGGAAAAACTTGCGGCCTGTAGTCGGGCCAATACAGTATATTAAATATTATAGTGAATTAACTAAAAAATAGAAAAATGTTGGGTGCCATTAATATCCGGTCTTTAGATGACTCTCTGTGGGGTCCTAAACGGTGTGATTACAAAACATTGAAGTCTTGTTGTGTTAGACTTTAACCTCCTATTATGCTCATTTAAAAAAAAACAAGCTAAAGTGCAGCCAGGGCAAAACCCACCAGGGTTTTGTGGACCCACATAAATTTCCACTGCACCCATAATAAAGAAAAAAAAAACTTATTATGATCATCTTTTATTTATATAGCGCCAAATTGCACCCACTCTGCACCTCCATAAATTGCACCTGCACCCATGTTGCGCCTAAAGGACTTCTTTCATTAATGTAATATTCTAAATATGTGCAGGAATATTTCTCTGTTAAACACATTACACAAACATACATATTCCACGGCTGCGGCTGCTGCTGCTTTATGGTGATGTGTTCAGTTACTTTGTTACATGTGAATAGCTGAGCGGATGAGTTTTGCAGCAGCTCGGATGTTATTAGAGTTTCAAGGATTTAAAGTAACGTGTAAGTCTAATGTAAATTCAACAAACATTAACACCCTGGTCAATATGAATTTTCAAAAGATTTTTTTTTTTTTTTAAAGAAATCCACTAGAGTATTTACATCCATAAAGCAGTTAAGCAGAAGAGTCCTCTTTGTCACCTCACAGTGAATAGTGACATCACTGCCACTGTGAAGCAGGAGAACGTTCACCTGTTTACTCAGTGTAGTTGGGCGCCCGGCACTTGTAAGCAGCTATTCATAGCAGACTTGAAGTGTTGTTACCAACAACATCAGAGATTCTTGAGAATTAAAAGAGGAACCTTTTAAAAGGAAAGCTATGGGGGAGTGTTGTCTCCTCCTTGGACTAAGGTGGATTGGAAAGAGATGCTGCCCCAGAAAACTGCGGAAGCTTTTCAAACGAGTGAAAACATCTTCCGCTAACACCGCAAAAAGGAGTAAGGATCAGAACAAGGAGCACTTGGCCAGTAGAGTCCCTGTCCTCAAAGAGAAGAAAGAGAGTAGCAATACTCAGGAAGAAAGAGGGAGAGAGAGGAAGAGGACCAAACGTACTCCGAATGAGAGAGAGGAGAGCAGCCTGTGTCTCAGGGCAAATAAGACAACAAAACGCCCAAGAACCAGCACAGGCAGCTCGGAACATGAGAAAAAGCGGTGTAGATACAGCGAGAAAAGCAGACAGAGTCTGAGGCAGCAGGAGAAAGAAAGAGCAGGGGAACATCTGGAGGAGCGCAGAAGGGGAAAGGTTCCCATGAAAAGACGCAGGAGTATGGAGGAAAGCAGTCTTACTGCGAAAAGATTTCGGAGCCTTCTCCCCATGACGCTCTCCGGCTTCACCTTCCATTCGGTGCTGGGAGAAGGATCGTTTGGAAAGGTCATGTTGGCTTCTGTACCTAGAAGAAATTCCATGGTAGCGGTCAAAGCCATCCGCAAGAAAGCCATAAACCCCCAAGACTTACTTAAAGAGAGGAGGATGCTGGAGATGGCTCGAGACAGCCCATTCCTGTGTCACGGATATGCAGCCTTCCAAACTGAGACCTGCGGATTATTTGTAATGGAATATATGTCTGGTGGAAGCCTCCAGTCATATATGAATAGGGTGGGCTGCCTCACCGAGACCACAGCTGCATTTTATTCAGCTGAAATCATCTGTGGCATCCAGTTCCTCCACGCTCGGGGCGTTATACATCGAGACCTGAAGCCGGAAAACATCTTGCTTGACGGAGGGGGCCATGCGAAGATCTGCGATTTCGGTCTTGTTGCAGAAGGTATTTTTGGAACAGCAGAAACAGACGGAGAATGTGGAACATTCCTGTACATGGCCCCGGAAATCCATAACAACCAAACATACGGTGTTGCTGTGGACTGGTGGTCCTTTGGGGTGATGCTATTCCAGATGCTTAACGGGGCTTTACCATTCCATATAATCTATTCCATTCTACATGAAAGACCCCGGTATATCGAACGGCTCTCTGAAGAAGCTGGTGACATCTTGAAGCATCTTTTGAGGAAAGATCCTCAGTATCGCCTCGGGATCGCAGGATGTATCAGGCGGCATCCATTCTTCCAGAACATTGAGTGGGAGGATATAGAGAGCCGCCGTTCAACTCCCCCGTACCAGCCATCAACACCAAATCTCCGCTTGCAGACACTCCAGGAGATTCCATTAGATTTGGACACCACAGAGGACTCTTCATCTTACATGTCCTCTTCATGTGACATGTCCTCTGCATCTTGCACGTCCTCTTCATCAGGCAGCCAGAGTCTTTCTGGCTTTTCCTTTGTCACTCCAGACTGGATGGCCTGAAGGATGGATGGAGCCCTGGCCAAGTGTATTAAGATCGGTTGTTTCCAAGTAACATCATAAAATCATAATAAATTTGAGAAACACCTACATTTTTGTTATTGTTTCCTTCGTGTTCTATAACTACAGGTACCATTGTTTACATAGCTATAACCTCACAATAGAGCTTCTGCGTTTAAGACATCATACAGAGTTTGTGTATTGTAATTTATGGAGACAGGAATGTCCCAAATAAAACCGAATTTTAAGCAACCCACTTTATATGGCCCCAATGTAACTGAATTCATGTGATATCTGTGGTGACATAACAAGTATTGTTGTCAATGATTTGGACCTATATGTATACATTTGACTATGGATGTGTTAATGCTATTACCCTCACAGATGTGCCAGCCTGTAACAATGCACTATTAACACCATCACATCATAACCTCTTGCCTTTGCACATTAAACCAATAACTCGCAATCGCCAAGCCGAATTAACATGGCTCGTCATTAGCAGCTATCCTTAATCTCTACCCATATGTAGTGTATAAAACAGGCATATTAAGGGGCAGGGCTTTGGCAAGAGTTTTGATTCAGTGGCCTATTGATAGTGATCTATGTACATGGGGAAAAATTTCAAAGAAAGATTATACTTTTAATTTCAATTTAATTGTAATTGGATTTGAAGGAGGGACTGACCCTTTACTACCATTCAAAAGTTTGGGGCCACTCATGCTGTTTTCATGGAAAGCAAGGACATTTCTGTCTGTAACATAATTGCAAAAGGCTTTCTAATGATCAATTAGACTTTAAAACGGAAACTTCGATCAGCAAACACAACGTGCCATTGGAACACAGTAGTGATGGGAGTGATAAAGGGCCTCTGTATGCCTATAAAGATATTCCATTGTAACAATCAGCCGTTTCCAGCTACAATAGTCAGTTACACCAGCTTGATTTTGTTACTTTGTGCATAAGTTTAAATGAATCCTAAAATTCTATCAAAAGCATTAAAAGGCAATTACATGGAAAACACTGGGAATGTCCATCCCTAAAGTGCTTGATCATGTTCACAAATATATTATTGGCTAAGGGGTATATTTTCCTTTTAAACACAGTTTAAACTGAAATTTGAATTACGAAAATGATTAAATGTCTGTATTCTTAACCTAAGAAAGGTTTATTCAACACTGAAAAAGAGGGCTAATATTTTGGGCAAATCACATACCCGGTTACTTCTGTATCTTCTAATAAAATAATTTCTCGGTGTATCTGGATCCCAGCTCCACAGCAACCCTTCGACATCCTGCTACCTTCTGGAGGTATCCCATGCTGTTGGAATGTATAAGGATATTAGAAATTATTTTTTGTAGTACAGCAATGAATGACTTGGCTTAATTGTCTACATATAAAAAGGAAACCTGTCCTTTATTGGTTGATGCCAGAGGAGCCCATTGCTCAGGGAGGCAGAGTGGCATATAGGGGGTTAAAAGAAAAACCAGGGAGTCAGAGTGGTATGTAGGCGTGTATAAGGCATATCTGGGGGGCAGAGTGGCAAATAGGGGGTCAAGAGGCATATCAGGGAGGCTGAGTGGCATATAGGGGTGTATAGGGCATATCTGGGGGTAGAGTGGCATATAAAGGGGTATAAAGCATTTCTGGGGGGGGCAGGTTGGCAAATAGAAGGACATAAAAACTAAAAATGCATTTTTCTCAATCATAGCTTTTATTAAATAGGAAAAAATAGTTTACATGAGAATTAATATTTACTAGTAAAACTTTTTTTCCCTCTAGGGTAGTCTTATATTCAGGCTTTTTCTTTTTTTCCTAAATGAATATTCAAATGTTGGGGATCGTCTTATAATTGAGCAAATGCGGGGTATATATATATAGATATATAGATATAGATATATACACACATACACCGCATTGGCCCGATTATGGGTCGTAGTAAAACAGTATTTTATCTAAGAAACTATTATTATAAGGAACACATGTATTTTAACACATTTTGGGATCTATTATGCAGTTAGGCAGCATATGTTATATACAAACAGAAACGTGAAAAACCAATAACCATTTTAAGGTCCCCCTTTTAATCATAGTGCATCTTACTTATATATTTAGCCCCCCTAGATAAGCCACTCTGCCCCCCCCCGACTTACCAGTGCATCTCCAGGCTTTCCTCCGTACTCCCTGGTGTCTACTGGAGGCAGCTGGGGGACGTCTGTTCCATGCGTGCAGACAACCTCCTCTACTGCTGGCCGGCACTTCCGCCGGGTCTTCTATGGTGGAGCACCGGAAGGTTATAACACTGGCTGCCAGAGAGAGGGATCCAGTTCCCCTGCACCTGCCCAGCGCCTGGAACTGCATGTCCTGGGCTTTGGGAGATAGGAATTGTGAATCCCTGCGCTAAACCCTGATTATAGGAAAAACTTGCGGCCTGTAGTCGGGCCAATACAGTATATTAAATATTATAGTGAATTAACTAAAAAATAGAAAAATGTTGGGTGCCATTAATATCCGGTCTTTAGATGACTCTCTGTGGGGTCCTAAACGGTGTGATTACAAAACATTGAAGTCTTGTTGTGTTAGACTTTAACCTCCTATTATGCTCATTTAAAAAAAAACAAGCTAAAGTGCAGCCAGGGCAAAACCCACCAGGGTTTTGTGGACCCACATAAATTTCCACTGCACCCATAATAAAGAAAAAAAAAAACTTATTATGATCATCTTTTATTTATATAGCGCCAAATTGCACCCACTCTGCACCTCCATAAATTGCACCTGCACCCATGTTGCGCCTAAAGGACTTCTTTCATTAATGTAATATTCTAAATATGTGCAGGAATATTTCTCTGTTAAACACATTACACAAACATACATATTCCACGGCTGCGGCTGCTGCTGCTGCTTTATGGTGATGTGTTCAGTTACTTTGTTACATGTGAATAGCTGAGCGGATGAGTTTTGCAGCAGCTCGGATGTTATTAGAGTTTCAAGGATTTAAAGTAACGTGTAAGTCTAATGTAAATTCAACAAACATTAACACCCTGGTCATTTTATATGAATTTTCAAAAGATTTTTTTTTTTTTTTTTTTTAAAGAAATCCACTAGAGTATTTACATCCATAAAGCAGTTAAGCAGAAGAGTCCTCTTTGTCACCTCACAGTGAATAGTGACATCACTGCCACTGTGAAGCAGGAGAAGGTTCACCTGTTTACTCAGTGTAGTTGGGCGCCCGGCACTTGTAAGCAGCTATTCATAGCAGACTTGAAGTGTTGTTACCAACAACATCAGAGATTCTTGAGAATTAAAAGAGGAACCTTTTAAAAGGAAAGCTATGGGGGAGTGTTGTCTCCTCCTTGGACTAAGGTGGATTGGAAAGAGATGCTGCCCCAGAAAACTGCGGAAGCTTTTCGAACAAGTGAAAACATCTTCCGCTAACACCGCAAAAAGGAGTAAGGATCAGAACAAGGAGCACTTGGCCAGTAGAGTCCCTGTCCTCAAAGAGAAGAAAGAGAGTAGCAATACTCAGGAAGAAAGAGGGAGAGAGAGGAAGAGGACCAAACGTACTCCGAATGAGAGAGAGGAGAGCAGCCTGTGTCTCAGGGCAAATAAGACAACAAAACGCCCAAGAACCAGCACAGGCAGCTCGGAACATGAGAAAAAGCGGTGTAGATACAGCGAGAAAAGCAGACAGAGTCTGAGGCAGCAGGAGAAAGAAAGAGCAGGGGAACATCTGGAGGAGCGCAGAAGGGGAAAGGTTCCCATGAAAAGACGCAGGAGTATGGAGGAAAGCAGTCTTACTGCGAAAAGATTTCGGAGCCTTCTCCCCATGACGCTCTCCGGCTTCACCTTCCATTCGGTGCTGGGAGAAGGATCGTTTGGAAAGGTCATGTTGGCTTCTGTACCTAGAAGAAATTCCATGGTAGCGGTCAAAGCCATCCGCAAGAAAGCCATAAACCCCCAAGACTTACTTAAAGAGAGGAGGATGCTGGAGATGGCTCGAGACAGCCCATTCCTGTGTCACGGATATGCAGCCTTCCAAACTGAGACCTGCGGATTATTTGTAATGGAATATATGTCTGGTGGAAGCCTCCAGTCATATATGAATAGGGTGGGCTGCCTCACCGAGACCACAGCTGCATTTTATTCAGCTGAAATCATCTGTGGCATCCAGTTCCTCCACGCTCGGGGCGTTATACATCGAGACCTGAAGCCGGAAAACATCTTGCTTGACGGAGGGGGCCATGCGAAGATCTGCGATTTCGGTCTTGTTGCAGAAGGTATTTTTGGAACAGCAGAAACAGACGGAGAATGTGGAACATTCCTGTACATGGCCCCGGAAATCCATAACAACCAAACATACGGTGTTGCTGTGGACTGGTGGTCCTTTGGGGTGATGCTATTCCAGATGCTTAACGGGGCTTTACCATTCCATATAATCTATTCCATTCTACATGAAAGACCCCGGTATATCGAACGGCTCTCTGAAGAAGCTGGTGACATCTTGAAGCATCTTTTGAGGAAAGATCCTCAGTATCGCCTCGGGATCGCAGGATGTATCAGGCGGCATCCATTCTTCCAGAACATTGAGTGGGAGGATATAGAGAGCCGCCGTTCAACTCCCCCGTACCAGCCATCAACACCAAATCTCCGCTTGCAGACACTCCAGGAGATTCCATTAGATTTGGACACCACAGAGGACTCTTCATCTTACATGTCCTCTTCATGTGACATGTCCTCTGCATCTTGCACGTCCTCTTCATCAGGCAGCCAGAGTCTTTCTGGCTTTTCCTTTGTCACTCCAGACTGGATGGCCTGAAGGATGGATGGAGCCCTGGCCAAGTGTATTAAGATCGGTTGTTTCCAAGTAACATCATAAAATCATAATAAATTTGAGAAACACCTACATTTTTGTTATTGTTTCCTTCGTGTTCTATAACTACAGGTACCATTGTTTACATAGCTATAACCTCACAATAGAGCTTCTGCGTTTAAGACATCATACAGAGTTTGTGTATTGTAATTTATGGAGACAGGAATGTCCCAAATAAAACCGAATTTTAAGCAACCCACTTTATATGGCCCCAATGTAACTTAATTCATGTGATATCTGTGGTGACATAACAAGTATTGTTGTCAATGATTTGGACCTATATGTATACATTTGACTATGGATGTGTTAATGCTATTACCCTCACAGATGTGCCAGCCTGTAACAATGCACTATTAACACCATCACATCATAACCTCTTGCCTTTGCACATTAAACCAATAACTCGCAATCGCCAAGCCGAATTAACATGGCTCGTCATTAGCAGCTATCCTTAATCTCTACCCATATGTAGTGTATAAAACAGGCATATTAAGGGGCAGGGCTTTGGCAAGAGTTTTGATTCAGTGGCCTATTGATAGTGATCTATGTACATGGGGAAAAATTTCAAAGAAAGATTATACTTTTAATTTAAATTTAATTGGATTTGAAGGAGGGACTGACCCTTTACTACCATTCAAAAGTTTGGGGCCACTCATGCTGTTTTCATGGAAAGCAAGGACATTTCTGTCTGTAACATAATTGCAAAAGGCTTTCTAATGATCAATTAGACTTTAAAACGGAAACTTCGATCAGCAAACACAACGTGCCATTGGAACACAGTAGTGATGGGAGTGATAAAGGGCCTCTGTATGCCTATAAAGATATTCCATTGTAACAATCAGCCGTTTCCAGCTACAATAGTCAGTTACACCAGCTTGATTTTGTTACTTTGTGCATAAGTTTAAATGAATCCTAAAATTCTATCAAAAGCATTAAAAGGCAATTACATGGAAAACACTGGGAATGTCCATCCCTAAAGTGCTTGATCATGTTCACAAATATATTATTGGCTAAGGGGTATATTTTCCTTTTAAACACAGTTTAAACTGAAATTTGAATTACGAAAATGATTAAATGTCTGTATTCTTAACCTAAGAAAGGTTTATTCAACACTGAAAAAGAGGGCTAATATTTTGGGCAAATCACATACCCGGTTACTTCTGTATCTTCTAATAAAATAATTTCTCGGTGTATCTGGATCCCAGCTCCACAGCAACCCTTCGACATCCTGCTACCTTCTGGAGGTATCCCATGCTGTTGGAATGTATAAGGATATTAGAAATTATTTTTTGTAGTACAGCAATGAATGACTTGGCTTAATTGTCTACATATAAAAAGGAAACCTGTCCTTTATTGGTTGATGCCAGAGGAGCCCATTGCTCAGGGAGGCAGAGTGGCATATAGGGGGTTAAAAGAAAAACCAGGGAGTCAGAGTGGTATGTAGGCGTGTATAAGGCATATCTGGGGGGCAGAGTGGCAAATAGGGGGTCAAGAGGCATATCAGGGAGGCTGAGTGGCATATAGGGGTGTATAGGGCATATCTGGGGGTAGAGTGGCATATAAAGGGGTATAAAGCATTTCTGGGGGGGGCAGGTTGGCAAATAGAAGGACATAAAAACTAAAAATGCATTTTTCTCAATCATAGCTTTTATTAAATAGGAAACAATAGTTTACATGAGAATTAATATTTACTAGTAAAACTTTTTTTCCCTCTGGGTAGTCTTATATTCAGGCTTTTTCTTTTTTTCCTAAATGAATATTCAAATGTTGGGGATCGTCTTATAATTGAGCAAATGCGGGGTATATATATATAGATATATAGATATAGATATATACACACATACACCGCATTGGCCCGATTATGGGTCGTAGTAAAACAGTATTTTATCTAACAAACTATTATTATAAGGAACACATGTATTTTAACACATTTTGGGATCTATTATGCAGTTAGGCAGCATATGTTATATACAAACAGAAACGTGAAAAACCAATAACCATTTTAAGGTCCCCCTTTTAATCATGGTGCATCTTACTTATATATTTAGCCCCCCTAGATAAGCCACTCTGCCCCCCCCGACTTACCAGTGCATCTCCAGGCTTTCCTCCGTACTCCCTGGTGTCTACTGGAGGCAGCTGGGGGACGTCTGTTCCATGCGTGCAGACAACCTCCTCTACTGCTGGCCGGCACTTCCGCCGGGTCTTCTATGGTGGAGCACCGGAAGGTTATAACACTGGCTGCCAGAGAGAGGGATCCAGTTCCCCTGCACCTGCCCAGCGCCTGGAACTGCATGTCCTGGGCTTTGGGAGATAGGAATTGTGAATCCCTGCGCTAAACCCTGATTATAGGAAAAACTTGCGGCCTGTAGTCGGGCCAATACAGTATATTAAATATTATAGTGAATTAACTAAAAAATAGAAAAATGTTGGGTGCCATTAATATCCGGTCTTTAGATGACTCTCTGTGGGGTCCTAAACGGTGTGATTACAAAACATTGAAGTCTTGTTGTGTTAGACTTTAACCTCCTATTATGCTCATTTAAAAAAAAACAAGCTAAAGTGCAGCCAGGGCAAAACCCACCAGGGTTTTGTGGACCCACATAAATTTCCACTGCACCCATAATAAAGAAAAAAAAAACTTATTATGATCATCTTTTATTTATATAGCGCCAAATTGCACCCACTCTGCACCTCCATAAATTGCACCTGCACCCATGTTGCGCCTAAAGGACTTCTTTCATTAATGTAATATTCTAAATATGTGCAGGAATATTTCTCTGTTAAACACATTACACAAACATACATATTCCACGGCTGCGGCTGCTGCTGCTGCTGCTTTATGGTGATGTGTTCAGTTACTTTGTTACATGTGAATAGCTGAGCGGATGAGTTTTGCAGCAGCTCGGATGTTATTAGAGTTTCAAGGATTTAAAGTAACGTGTAAGTCTAATGTAAATTCAACAAACATTAACACCCTGGTCATTTTATATGAATTTTCAAAAGATTTTTTTTTTTTTTTTTAAAGAAATCCACTAGAGTATTTACATCCATAAAGCAGTTAAGCAGAAGAGTCCTCTTTGTCACCTCACAGTGAATAGTGACATCACTGCCACTGTGAAGCAGGAGAACGTTCACCTGTTTACTCAGTGTAGTTGGGCACCCGGCACTTGTAAGCAGCTATTCATAGCAGACTTGAAGTGTTGTTACCAACAACATCAGAGATTCTTGAGAATTAAAAGAGGAACCTTTTAAAAGGAAAGCTATGGGGGAGTGTTGTCTCCTCCTTGGACTAAGGTGGATTGGAAAGAGATGCTGCCCCAGAAAACTGCGGAAGCTTTTCAAACGAGTGAAAACATCTTCCGCTAACACCGCAAAAAGGAGTAAGGATCAGAACAAGGAGCACTTGGCCAGTAGAGTCCCTGTCCTCAAAGAGAAGAAAGAGAGTAGCAATACTCAGGAAGAAAGAGGGAGAGAGAGGAAGAGGACCAAACGTACTCCGAATGAGAGAGAGGAGAGCAGCCTGTGTCTCAGGGCAAATAAGACAACAAAACGCCCAAGAACCAGCACAGGCAGCTCGGAACATGAGAAAAAGCGGTGTAGATACAGCGAGAAAAGCAGACAGAGTCTGAGGCAGCAGGAGAAAGAAAGAGCAGGGGAACATCTGGAGGAGCGCAGAAGGGGAAAGGTTCCCATGAAAAGACGCAGGAGTATGGAGGAAAGCAGTCTTACTGCGAAAAGATTTCGGAGCCTTCTCCCCATGACGCTCTCCGGCTTCACCTTCCATTCGGTGCTGGGAGAAGGATCGTTTGGAAAGGTCATGTTGGCTTCTGTACCTAGAAGAAATTCCATGGTAGCGGTCAAAGCCATCCGCAAGAAAGCCATAAACCCCCAAGACTTACTTAAAGAGAGGAGGATGCTGGAGATGGCTCGAGACAGCCCATTCCTGTGTCACGGATATGCAGCCTTCCAAACTGAGACCTGCGGATTATTTGTAATGGAATATATGTCTGGTGGAAGCCTCCAGTCATATATGAATAGGGTGGGCTGCCTCACCGAGACCACAGCTGCATTTTATTCAGCTGAAATCATCTGTGGCATCCAGTTCCTCCACGCTCGGGGCGTTATACATCGAGACCTGAAGCCGGAAAACATCTTGCTTGACGGAGGGGGCCATGCGAAGATCTGCGATTTCGGTCTTGTTGCAGAAGGTATTTTTGGAACAGCAGAAACAGACGGAGAATGTGGAACATTCCTGTACATGGCCCCGGAAATCCATAACAACCAAACATACGGTGTTGCTGTGGACTGGTGGTCCTTTGGGGTGATGCTATTCCAGATGCTTAACGGGGCTTTACCATTCCATATAATCTATTCCATTCTACATGAAAGACCCCGGTATATCGAACGGCTCTCTGAAGAAGCTGGTGACATCTTGAAGCATCTTTTGAGGAAAGATCCTCAGTATCGCCTCGGCATCGCAGGATGTATCAGGCGGCATCCATTCTTCCAGAACATTGAGTGGGAGGATATAGAGAGCCGCCGTTCAACTCCCCCGTACCAGCCATCAACACCAAATCTCCGCTTGCAGACACTCCAGGAGATTCCATTAGATTTGGACACCACAGAGGACTCTTCATCTTACATGTCCTCTTCATGTGACATGTCCTCTGCATCTTGCACGTCCTCTTCATCAGGCAGCCAGAGTCTTTCTGGCTTTTCCTTTGTCACTCCAGACTGGATGGCCTGAAGGATGGATGGAGCCCTGGCCAAGTGTATTAAGATCGGTTGTTTCCAAGTAACATCATAAAATCATAATAAATTTGAGAAACACCTACATTTTTGTTATTGTTTCCTTCGTGTTCTATAACTACAGGTACCATTGTTTACATAGCTATAACCTCACAATAGAGCTTCTGCGTTTAAGACATCATACAGAGTTTGTGTATTGTAATTTATGGAGACAGGAATGTCCCAAATAAAACCGAATTTTAAGCAACCCACTTTATATGGCCCCAATGTAACTTAATTCATGTGATATCTGTGGTGACATAACAAGTATTGTTGTCAATGATTTGGACCTATATGTATACATTTGACTATGGATGTGTTAATGCTATTACCCTCACAGATGTGCCAGCCTGTAACAATGCACTATTAACACCATCACATCATAACCTCTTGCCTTTGCACATTAAACCAATAACTCGCAATCGCCAAGCCGAATTAACATGGCTCGTCATTAGCAGCTATCCTTAATCTCTACCCATATGTAGTGTATAAAACAGGCATATTAAGGGGCAGGGCTTTGGCAAGAGTTTTGATTCAGTGGCCTATTGATAGTGATCTATGTACATGGGGAAAAATTTCAAAGAAAGATTATACTTTTAATTTAAATTTAATTGTAATTGGATTTGAAGGAGGGACTGACCCTTTACTACCATTCAAAAGTTTGGGGCCACTCATGCTGTTTTCATGGAAAGCAAGGACATTTCTGTCTGTAACATAATTGCAAAAGGCTTTCTAATGATCAATTAGACTTTAAAACGGAAACTTCGATCAGCAAACACAACGTGCCATTGGAACACAGTAGTGATGGGAGTGATAAAGGGCCTCTGTATGCCTATAAAGATATTCCATTGTAACAATCAGCCGTTTCCAGCTACAATAGTCAGTTACACCAGCTTGATTTTGTTACTTTGTGCATAAGTTTAAATGAATCCTAAAATTCTATCAAATGCATTAAAAGGCAATTACATGGAAAACACTGGGAATGTCCATCCCTAAAGTGCTTGATCATGTTCACAAATATATTATTGGCTAAGGGGTATATTTTCCTTTTAAACACAGTTTAAACTGAAATTTGAATTACGAAAATGATTAAATGTCTGTATTCTTAACCTAAGAAAGGTTTATTCAACACTGAAAAAGAGGGCTAATATTTTGGGCAAATCACATACCCGGTTACTTCTGTATCTTCTAATAAAATAATTTCTCGGTGTATCTGGATCCCAGCTCCACAGCAACCCTTCGACATCCTGCTACCTTCTGGAGGTATCCCATGCTGTTGGAATGTATAAGGATATTAGAAATTATTTTTTGTAGTACAGCAATGAATGACTTGGCTTAATTGTCTACATATAAAAAGGAAACCTGTCCTTTATTGGTTGATGCCAGAGGAGCCCATTGCTCAGGGAGGCAGAGTGGCATATAGGGGGTTAAAAGAAAAACCAGGGAGTCAGAGTGGTATGTAGGCGTGTATAAGGCATATCTGGGGGGCAGAGTGGCAAATAGGGGGTCAAGAGGCATATCAGGGAGGCTGAGTGGCATATAGGGGTGTATAGGGCATATCTGGGGGTAGAGTGGCATATAAAGGGGTATAAAGAATTTCTGGGGGGGCAGGTTGGCAAATAGAAGGACATAAAAACTAAAAATGCATTTTTCTCAATCATAGCTTTTATTAAATAGGAAACAATAGTTTACATGAGAATTAATATTTACCAGTAAAACTTTTTTTCCCTCTAGGGTAGTCTTATATTCAGGCTTTTTCTTTTTTTCCTAAATGAATATTCAAATGTTGGGGATCGTCTTATAATTGAGCAAATGCGGGGTATATATATATAGATATATAGATATAGATATATACACACATACACCGCATTGGCCCGATTATGGGTCGTAGTAAAACAGTATTTTATCTAACAAACTATTATTATAAGGAACACATGTATTTTAACACATTTTGGGATCTATTATGCAGTTAGGCAGCATATGTTATATACAAACAGAAACGTGGAAAACCAATAACCATTTTAAGGTCCCCCTTTTAATCATAGTGCATCTTACTTATATATTTAGCCCCCCTAGATAAGCCACTCTGCCCCCCCCCCGACTTACCAGTGCATCTCCAGGCTTTCCTCCGTACTCCCTGGTGTCTACTGGAGGCAGCTGGGGGACGTCTGTTCCATGCGTGCAGACAACCTCCTCTACTGCTGGCCGGCACTTCCGCCGGGTCTTCTATGGTGGAGCACCGGAAGGTTATAACACTGGCTGCCAGAGAGAGGGATCCAGTTCCCCTGCACCTGCCCAGCGCCTGGAACTGCATGTCCTGGGCTTTGGGAGATAGGAATTGTGAATCCCTGCGCTAAACCCTGATTATAGGAAAAACTTGCGGCCTGTAGTCGGGCCAATACAGTATATTAAATATTATAGTGAATTAACTAAAAAATAGAAAAATGTTGGGTGCCATTAATATCCGGTCTTTAGATGACTCTCTGTGGGGTCCTAAACGGTGTGATTACAAAACATTGAAGTCTTGTTGTGTTAGACTTTAACCTCCTATTATGCTCATTTAAAAAAAAACAAGCTAAAGTGCAGCCAGGGCAAAACCCACCAGGGTTTTGTGGACCCACATAAATTTCCACTGCACCCATAATAAAGAAAAAAAAAAACTTATTATGATCATCTTTTATTTATATAGCGCCAAATTGCACCCACTCTGCACCTCCATAAATTGCACCTGCACCCATGTTGCGCCTAAAGGACTTCTTTCATTAATGTAATATTCTAAATATGTGCAGGAATATTTCTCTGTTAAACACATTACACAAACATACATATTCCACGGCTGCGGCTGCTGCTGCTGCTGCTTTATGGTGATGTGTTCAGTTACTTTGTTACATGTGAATAGCTGAGCGGATGAGTTTTGCAGCAGCTCGGATGTTATTAGAGTTTCAAGGATTTAAAGTAACGTGTAAGTCTAATGTAAATTCAACAAACATTAACACCCTGGTCATTTTATATGAATTTTCAAAAGATTTTTTTTTTTTTTTTTTTAAAGAAATCCACTAGAGTATTTACATCCATAAAGCAGTTAAGCAGAAGAGTCCTCTTTGTCACCTCACAGTGAATAGTGACATCACTGCCACTGTGAAGCAGGAGAACGTTCACCTGTTTACTCAGTGTAGTTGGGCGCCCGGCACTTGTAAGCAGCTATTCATAGCAGACTTGAAGTGTTGTTACCAACAACATCAGAGATTCTTGAGAATTAAAAGAGGAACCTTTTAAAAGGAAAGCTATGGGGGAGTGTTGTCTCCTCCTTGGACTAAGGTGGATTGGAAAGAGATGCTGCCCCAGAAAACTGCGGAAGCTTTTCAAACGAGTGAAAACATCTTCCGCTAACACCGCAAAAAGGAGTAAGGATCAGAACAAGGAGCACTTGGCCAGTAGAGTCCCTGTCCTCAAAGAGAAGAAAGAGAGTAGCAATACTCAGGAAGAAAGAGGGAGAGAGAGGAAGAGGACCAAACGTACTCCGAATGAGAGAGAGGAGAGCAGCCTGTGTCTCAGGGCAAATAAGACAACAAAACGCCCAAGAACCAGCACAGGCAGCTCGGAACATGAGAAAAAGCGGTGTAGATACAGCGAGAAAAGCAGACAGAGTCTGAGGCAGCAGGAGAAAGAAAGAGCAGGGGAACATCTGGAGGAGCGCAGAAGGGGAAAGGTTCCCATGAAAAGACGCAGGAGTATGGAGGAAAGCAGTCTTACTGCGAAAAGATTTCGGAGCCTTCTCCCCATGACGCTCTCCGGCTTCACCTTCCATTCGGTGCTGGGAGAAGGATCGTTTGGAAAGGTCATGTTGGCTTCTGTACCTAGAAGAAATTCCATGGTAGCGGTCAAAGCCATCCGCAAGAAAGCCATAAACCCCCAAGACTTACTTAAAGAGAGGAGGATGCTGGAGATGGCTCGAGACAGCCCATTCCTGTGTCACGGATATGCAGCCTTCCAAACTGAGACCTGCGGATTATTTGTAATGGAATATATGTCTGGTGGAAGCCTCCAGTCATATATGAATAGGGTGGGCTGCCTCACCGAGACCACAGCTGCATTTTATTCAGCTGAAATCATCTGTGGCATCCAGTTCCTCCACGCTCGGGGCGTTATACATCGAGACCTGAAGCCGGAAAACATCTTGCTTGACGGAGGGGGCCATGCGAAGATCTGCGATTTCGGTCTTGTTGCAGAAGGTATTTTTGGAACAGCAGAAACAGACGGAGAATGTGGAACATTCCTGTACATGGCCCCGGAAATCCATAACAACCAAACATACGGTGTTGCTGTGGACTGGTGGTCCTTTGGGGTGATGCTATTCCAGATGCTTAACGGGGCTTTACCATTCCATATAATCTATTCCATTCTACATGAAAGACCCCGGTATATCGAACGGCTCTCTGAAGAAGCTGGTGACATCTTGAAGCATCTTTTGAGGAAAGATCCTCAGTATCGCCTCGGCATCGCAGGATGTATCAGGCGGCATCCATTCTTCCAGAACATTGAGTGGGAAGATATAGAGAGCCGCCGTTCAACTCCCCCGTACCAGCCATCAACACCAAATCTCCGCTTGCAGACACTCCAGGAGATTCCATTAGATTTGGACACCACAGAGGACTCTTCATCTTACATGTCCTCTTCATGTGACATGTCCTCTGCATCTTGCACGTCCTCTTCATCAGGCAGCCAGAGTCTTTCTGGCTTTTCCTTTGTCACTCCAGACTGGATGGCCTGAAGGATGGATGGAGCCCTGGCCAAGTGTATTAAGATCGGTTGTTTCCAAGTAACATCATAAAATCATAATAAATTTGAGAAACACCTACATTTTTGTTATTGTTTCCTTCGTGTTCTATAACTACAGGTACCATTGTTTACATAGCTATAACCTCACAATAGAGCTTCTGCGTTTAAGACATCATACAGAGTTTGTGTATTGTAATTTATGGAGACAGGAATGTCCCAAATAAAACCGAATTTTAAGCAACCCACTTTATATGGCCCCAATGTAACTTAATTCATGTGATATCTGTGGTGACATAACAAGTATTGTTGTCAATGATTTGGACCTATATGTATACATTTGACTATGGATGTGTTAATGCTATTACCCTCACAGATGTGCCAGCCTGTAACAATGCACTATTAACACCATCACATCATAACCTCTTGCCTTTGCACATTAAACCAATAACTCGCAATCGCCAAGCCGAATTAACATGGCTCGTCATTAGCAGCTATCCTTAATCTCTACCCATATGTAGTGTATAAAACAGGCATATTAAGGGGCAGGGCTTTGGCAAGAGTTTTGATTCAGTGGCCTATTGATAGTGATCTATGTACATGGGGAAAAAATTCAAAGAAAGATTATACTTTTAATTTCAATTTAATTGTAATTGGATTTGAAGGAGGGACTGACCCTTTACTACCATTCAAAAGTTTGGGGCCACTCATGCTGTTTTCATGGAAAGCAAGGACATTTCTGTCTGTAACATAATTGCAAAAGGCTTTCTAATGATCAATTAGACTTTAAAACGGAAACTTCGATCAGCAAACACAACGTGCCATTGGAACACAGTAGTGATGGGAGTGATAAAGGGCCTCTGTATGCCTATAAAGATATTCCATTGTAACAATCAGCCGTTTCCAGCTACAATAGTCAGTTACACCAGCTTGATTTTGTTACTTTGTGCATAAGTTTAAATGAATCCTAAAATTCTATCAAATGCATTAAAAGGCAATTACATGGAAAACACTGGGAATGTCCATCCCTAAAGTGCTTGATCATGTTCACAAATATATTATTGGCTAAGGGGTATATTTTCCCTTTAAACACAGTTTAAACTGAAATTTGAATTACGAAAATGATTAAATGTCTGTATTCTTAACCTAAGAAAGGTTTATTCAACACTGAAAAAGAGGGCTAATATTTTGGGCAAATCACATACCCGGTTACTTCTGTATCTTCTAATAAAATAATTTCTCGGTGTATCTGGATCCCAGCTCCACAGCAACCCTTCGACATCCTGCTACCTTCTGGAGGTATCCCATGCTGTTGGAATGTATAAGGATATTAGAAATTATTTTTTGTAGTACAGCAATGAATGACTTGGCTTAATTGTCTACATATAAAAAGGAAACCTGTCCTTTATTGGTTGATGCCAGAGGAGCCCATTGCTCAGGGAGGCAGAGTGGCATATAGGGGGTTAAAAGAAAAACCAGGGAGTCAGAGTGGTATGTAGGCGTGTATAAGGCATATCTGGGGGGCAGAGTGGCAAATAGGGGGTCAAGAGGCATATCAGGGAGGCTGAGTGGCATATAGGGGTGTATAGGGCATATCTGGGGGTAGAGTGGCATATAAAGGGGTATAAAGCATTTCTGGGGGGGGCAGGTTGGCAAATAGAAGGACATAAAAACTAAAAATGCATTTTTCTCAATCATAGCTTTTATTAAATAGGAAAAAATAGTTTACATGAGAATTAATATTTACTAGTAAAACTTTTTTTCCCTCTAGGGTAGTCTTATATTCAGGCTTTTTCTTTTTTTCCTAAATGAATATTCAAATGTTGGGGATCGTCTTATAATTGAGCAAATGTGGGGTATATATATATAGATATATAGATATAGATATATACACACATACACCGCATTGCCCCGATTATGGGTCGTAGTAAAACAGTATTTTATCTAACAAACTATTATTATAAGGAACACATGTATTTTAACACATTTTGGGATCTATTATGCAGTTAGGCAGCATATGTTATATACAAACAGAAACGTGAAAAACCAATAACCATTTTAAGGTCCCCCTTTTAATCATAGTGCATCTTACTTATATATTTAGCCCCCCTAGATAAGCCACTCTGCCCCCCCCCCGACTTACCAGTGCATCTCCAGGCTTTCCTCCGTACTCCCTGGTGTCTACTGGAGGCAGCTGGGGGACGTCTGTTCCACGCGTGCAGACAACCTCCTCTACTGCTGGCCGGCGCTTCCGCCGGGTCTTCTATGGTGGAGCACCGGAAGGTTATAACACTGGCTGCCAGAGAGAGGGATCCAGTTCCCCTGCACCTGCCCAGCGCCTGGAACTGCATGTCCTGGGCTTTGGGAGATAGGAATTGTGAATCCCTGCGCTAAACCCTGATTATAGGAAAAACTTGCGGCCTGTAGTCGGGCCAATACAGTATATTAAATATTATAGTGAATTAACTAAAAAATAGAAAAATGTTGGGTGCCATTAATATCCGGTCTTTAGATGACTCTCTGTGGGGTCCTAAACGGTGTGATTACAAAACATTGAAGTCTTGTTGTGTTAGACTTTAACCTCCTATTATGCTCATTTAAAAAAAACAAGCTAAAGTGCAGCCAGGGCAAAACCCACCAGGGTTTTGTGGACCCACATAAATTTCCACTGCACCCATAATAAAGAAAAAAAAAACTTATTATGATCATCTTTTATTTATATAGCGCCAAATTGCACCCACTCTGCACCTCCATAAATTGCACCTGCACCCATGTTGCGCCTAAAGGACTTCTTTCATTAATGTAATATTCTAAATATGTGCAGGAATATTTCTCTGTTAAACACATTACACAAACATACATATTCCACGGCTGCTGCTGCTGCTGCTGCTGCTTTATGGTGATGTGTTCAGTTACTTTGTTACATGTGAATAGCTGAGCGGATGAGTTTTGCAGCAGCTCGGATGTTATTAGAGTTTCAAGGATTTAAAGTAACGTGTAAGTCTAATGTAAATTCAACAAACATTAACACCCTGGTCATTTTATATGAATTTTCAAAAGATTTTTTTTTTTTTTTTTTAAAGAAATCCACTAGAGTATTTACATCCATAAAGCAGTTAAGCAGAAGAGTCCTCTTTGTCACCTCACAGTGAATAGTGACATCACTGCCACTGTGAAGCAGGAGAACGTTCACCTGTTTACTCAGTGTAGTTGGGCGCCCGGCACTTGTAAGCAGCTATTCATAGCAGACTTGAAGTGTTGTTACCAACAACATCAGAGATTCTTGAGAATTAAAAGAGGAACCTTTTAAAAGGAAAGCTATGGGGGAGTGTTGTCTCCTCCTTGGACTAAGGTGGATTGGAAAGAGATGCTGCCCCAGAAAACTGCGGAAGCTTTTCAAACGAGTGAAAACATCTTCCGCTAACACCGCAAAAAGGAGTAAGGATCAGAACAAGGAGCACTTGGCCAGTAGAGTCCCTGTCCTCAAAGAGAAGAAAGAGAGTAGCAATACTCAGGAAGAAAGAGGGAGAGAGAGGAAGAGGACCAAACGTACTCCGAATGAGAGAGAGGAGAGCAGCCTGTGTCTCAGGGCAAATAAGACAACAAAACGCCCAAGAACCAGCACAGGCAGCTCGGAACATGAGAAAAAGCGGTGTAGATACAGCGAGAAAAGCAGACAGAGTCTGAGGCAGCAGGAGAAAGAAAGAGCAGGGGAACATCTGGAGGAGCGCAGAAGGGGAAAGGTTCCCATGAAAAGACGCAGGAGTATGGAGGAAAGCAGTCTTACTGCGAAAAGATTTCGGAGCCTTCTCCCCATGACGCTCTCCGGCTTCACCTTCCATTCGGTGCTGGGAGAAGGATCGTTTGGAAAGGTCATGTTGGCTTCTGTACCTAGAAGAAATTCCATGGTAGCGGTCAAAGCCATCCGCAAGAAAGCCATAAACCCCCAAGACTTACTTAAAGAGAGGAGGATGCTGGAGATGGCTCGAGACAGCCCATTCCTGTGTCACGGATATGCAGCCTTCCAAACTGAGACCTGCGGATTATTTGTAATGGAATATATGTCTGGTGGAAGCCTCCAGTCATATATGAATAGGGTGGGCTGCCTCACCGAGACCACAGCTGCATTTTATTCAGCTGAAATCATCTGTGGCATCCAGTTCCTCCACGCTCGGGGCGTTATACATCGAGACCTGAAGCCGGAAAACATCTTGCTTGACGGAGGGGGCCATGCGAAGATCTGCGATTTCGGTCTTGTTGCAGAAGGTATTTTTGGAACAGCAGAAACAGACGGAGAATGTGGAACATTCCTGTACATGGCCCCGGAAATCCATAACAACCAAACATACGGTGTTGCTGTGGACTGGTGGTCCTTTGGGGTGATGCTATTCCAGATGCTTAACGGGGCTTTACCATTCCATATAATCTATTCCATTCTACATGAAAGACCCCGGTATATCGAACGGCTCTCTGAAGAAGCTGGTGACATCTTGAAGCATCTTTTGAGGAAAGATCCTCAGTATCGCCTCGGGATCGCAGGATGTATCAGGCGGCATCCATTCTTCCAGAACATTGAGTGGGAGGATATAGAGAGCCGCCGTTCAACTCCCCCGTACCAGCCATCAACACCAAATCTCCGCTTGCAGACACTCCAGGAGATTCCATTAGATTTGGACACCACAGAGGACTCTTCATCTTACATGTCCTCTTCATGTGACATGTCCTCTGCATCTTGCACGTCCTCTTCATCAGGCAGCCAGAGTCTTTCTGGCTTTTCCTTTGTCACTCCAGACTGGATGGCCTGAAGGATGGATGGAGCCCTGGCCAAGTGTATTAAGATCGGTTGTTTCCAAGTAACATCATAAAATCATAATAAATTTGAGAAACACCTACATTTTTGTTATTGTTTCCTTCGTGTTCTATAACTACAGGTACCATTGTTTACATAGCTATAACCTCACAATAGAGCTTCTGCGTTTAAGACATCATACAGAGTTTGTGTATTGTAATTTATGGAGACAGGAATGTCCCAAATAAAACCGAATTTTAAGCAACCCACTTTATATGGCCCCAATGTAACTTAATTCATGTGATATCTGTGGTGACATAACAAGTATTGTTGTCAATGATTTGGACCTATATGTATACATTTGACTATGGATGTGTTAATGCTATTACCCTCACAGATGTGCCAGCCTGTAACAATGCACTATTAACACCATCACATCATAACCTCTTGCCTTTGCACATTAAACCAATAACTCGCAATCGCCAAGCCGAATTAACATGGCTCGTCATTAGCAGCTATCCTTAATCTCTACCCATATGTAGTGTATAAAACAGGCATATTAAGGGGCAGGGCTTTGGCAAGAGTTTTGATTCAGTGGCCTATTGATAGTGATCTATGTACATGGGGAAAAATTTCAAAGAAAGATTATACTTTTAATTTAAATTTAATTGTAATTGGATTTGAAGGAGGGACTGACCCTTTACTACCATTCAAAAGTTTGGGGCCACTCATGCTGTTTTCATGGAAAGCAAGGACATTTCTGTCTGTAACATAATTGCAAAAGGCTTTCTAATGATCAATTAGACTTTAAAACGGAAACTTCGATCAGCAAACACAACGTGCCATTGGAACACAGTAGTGATGGGAGTGATAAAGGGCCTCTGTATGCCTATAAAGATATTCCATTGTAACAATCAGCCGTTTCCAGCTACAATAGTCAGTTACACCAGCTTGATTTTGTTACTTTGTGCATAAGTTTAAATGAATCCTAAAATTCTATCAAATGCATTAAAAGGCAATTACATGGAAAACACTGGGAATGTCCATCCCTAAAGTGCTTGATCATGTTCACAAATATATTATTGGCTAAGGGGTATATTTTCCCTTTAAACACAGTTTAAACTGAAATTTGAATTACGAAAATGATTAAATGTCTGTATTCTTAACCTAAGAAAGGTTTATTCAACACTGAAAAAGAGGGCTAATATTTTGGGCAAATCACATACCCGGTTACTTCTGTATCTTCTAATAAAATAATTTCTCGGTGTATCTGGATCCCAGCTCCACAGCAACCCTTCGACATCCTGCTACCTTCTGGAGGTATCCCATGCTGTTGGAATGTATAAGGATATTAGAAATTATTTTTTGTAGTACAGCAATGAATGACTTGGCTTAATTGTCTACATATAAAAAGGAAACCTGTCCTTTATTGGTTGATGCCAGAGGAGCCCATTGCTCAGGGAGGCAGAGTGGCATATAGGGGGTTAAAAGAAAAACCAGGGAGTCAGAGTGATATGTAGGCGTTTATAAGGCATATCTGGGGGGCAGAGTGGCAAATAGGGGGTCAAGAGGCATATCAGGGAGGCTGAGTGGCATATAGGGGTGTATAGGGCATATCTGGGGGTAGAGTGGCATATAAAGGGGTATAAAGCATTTCTGGGGGGGGCAGGTTGGCAAATAGAAGGACATAAAAACTAAAAATGCATTTTTCTCAATCATAGCTTTTATTAAATAGGAAAAAATAGTTTACATGAGAATTAATATTTACTAGTAAAACTTTTTTCCCCTCTAGGGTAGTCTTATATTCAGGCTTTTTCTTTTTTTCCTAAATGAATATTCAAATGTTGGGGATCGTCTTATAATTGAGCAAATGCGGGGTATATATATATATAGATATATAGATATAGATATATACACACATACACCGCATTGGCCCGATTATGGGTCGTAGTAAAACAGTATTTTATCTAACAAACTATTATTATAAGGAACACATTTATTTTAACACATTTTGGGATCTATTATGCAGTTAGGCAGCATATGTTATATACAAACAGAAACGTGGAAAACCAATAACCATTTTAAGGTCCCCCTTTTAATCATAGTGCATCTTACTTATATATTTAGCCCCCCTAGATAAGCCACTCTGCCCCCCCCCGACTTACCAGTGCATCTCCAGGCTTTCCTCCGTACTCCCTGGTGTCTACTGGAGGCAGCTGGGGGACGTCTGTTCCATGCGTGTAGACAACCTCCTCTACTGCTGGCCGGCACTTCCGCCGGGTCTTCTATGGTGGAGCACCGGAAGGTTATAACACTGGCTGCCAGAGAGAGGGATCCAGTTCCCCTGCACCTGCCCAGCGCCTGGAACTGCATGTCCTGGGCTTTGGGAGATAGGAATTGTGAATCCCTGCGCTAAACCCTGATTATAGGAAAAACTTGCGGCCTGTAGTCGGGCCAATACAGTATATTAAATATTATAGTGAATTAACTAAAAAATAGAAAAATGTTGGGTGCCATTAATATCCGGTCTTTAGATGACTCTCTGTGGGGTCCTAAACGGTGTGATTACAAAACATTGAAGTCTTGTTGTGTTAGACTTTAACCTCCTATTATGCTCATTTAAAAAAAAACAAGCTAAAGTGCAGCCAGGGCAAAACCCACCAGGGTTTTGTGGACCCACATAAATTTCCACTGCACCCATAATAAAGAAAAAAAAAAACTTATTATGATCATCTTTTATTTATATAGCGCCAAATTGCACCCACTCTGCACCTCCATAAATTGCACCTGCACCCATGTTGCGCCTAAAGGACTTCTTTCATTAATGTAATATTCTAAATATGTGCAGGAATATTTCTCTGTTAAACACATTACACAAACATACATATTCCACGGCTGCGGCTGCTGCTGCTGCTGCTGCTTTATGGTGATGTGTTCAGTTACTTTGTTACATGTGAATAGCTGAGCGGATGAGTTTTGCAGCAGCTCGGATGTTATTAGAGTTTCAAGGATTTAAAGTAACGTGTAAGTCTAATGTAAATTCAACAAACATTAACACCCTGGTCATTTTATATGAATTTTCAAAAGATTTTTTTTTTTTTTTTTTAAAGAAATCCACTAGAGTATTTACATCCATAAAGCAGTTAAGCAGAAGAGTCCTCTTTGTCACCTCACAGTGAATAGTGACATCACTGCCACTGTGAAGCAGGAGAACGTTCACCTGTTTACTCAGTGTAGTTGGGCGCCCGGCACTTGTAAGCAGCTATTCATAGCAGACTTGAAGTGTTGTTACCAACAACATCAGAGATTCTTGAGAATTAAAAGAGGAACCTTTTAAAAGGAAAGCTATGGGGGAGTGTTGTCTCCTCCTTGGACTAAGGTGGATTGGAAAGAGATGCTGCCCCAGAAAACTGCGGAAGCTTTTCAAACGAGTGAAAACATCTTCCGCTAACACCGCAAAAAGGAGTAAGGATCAGAACAAGGAGCACTTGGCCAGTAGAGTCCCTGTCCTCAAAGAGAAGAAAGAGAGTAGCAATACTCAGGAAGAAAGAGGGAGAGAGAGGAAGAGGACCAAACGTACTCCGAATGAGAGAGAGGAGAGCAGCCTGTGTCTCAGGGCAAATAAGACAACAAAACGCCCAAGAACCAGCACAGGCAGCTCGGAACATGAGAAAAAGCGGTGTAGATACAGCGAGAAAAGCAGACAGAGTCTGAGGCAGCAGGAGAAAGAAAGAGCAGGGGAACATCTGGAGGAGCGCAGAAGGGGAAAGGTTCCCATGAAAAGACGCAGGAGTATGGAGGAAAGCAGTCTTACTGCGAAAAGATTTCGGAGCCTTCTCCCCATGACGCTCTCCGGCTTCACCTTCCATTCGGTGCTGGGAGAAGGATCGTTTGGAAAGGTCATGTTGGCTTCTGTACCTAGAAGAAATTCCATGGTAGCGGTCAAAGCCATCCGCAAGAAAGCCATAAACCCCCAAGACTTACTTAAAGAGAGGAGGATGCTGGAGATGGCTCGAGACAGCCCATTCCTGTGTCACGGATATGCAGCCTTCCAAACTGAGACCTGCGGATTATTTGTAATGGAATATATGTCTGGTGGAAGCCTCCAGTCATATATGAATAGGGTGGGCTGCCTCACCGAGACCACAGCTGCATTTTATTCAGCTGAAATCATCTGTGGCATCCAGTTCCTCCACGCTCGGGGCGTTATACATCGAGACCTGAAGCCGGAAAACATCTTGCTTGACGGAGGGGGCCATGCGAAGATCTGCGATTTCGGTCTTGTTGCAGAAGGTATTTTTGGAACAGCAGAAACAGACGGAGAATGTGGAACATTCCTGTACATGGCCCCGGAAATCCATAACAACCAAACATACGGTGTTGCTGTGGACTGGTGGTCCTTTGGGGTGATGCTATTCCAGATGCTTAACGGGGCTTTACCATTCCATATAATCTATTCCATTCTACATGAAAGACCCCGGTATATCGAACGGCTCTCTGAAGAAGCTGGTAACATCTTGAAGCATCTTTTGAGGAAAGATCCTCAGTATCGCCTCGGGATCGCAGGATGTATCAGGCGGCATCCATTCTTCCAGAACATTGAGTGGGAGGATATAGAGAGCCGCCGTTCAACTCCCCCGTACCAGCCATCAACACCAAATCTCCGCTTGCAGACACTCCAGGAGATTCCATTAGATTTGGACACCACAGAGGACTCTTCATCTTACATGTCCTCTTCATGTGACATGTCCTCTGCATCTTGCACGTCCTCTTCATCAGGCAGCCAGAGTCTTTCTGGCTTTTCCTTTGTCACTCCAGACTGGATGGCCTGAAGGATGGATGGAGCCCTGGCCAAGTGTATTAAGATCGGTTGTTTCCAAGTAACATCATAAAATCATAATAAATTTGAGAAACACCTACATTTTTGTTATTGTTTCCTTCGTGTTCTATAACTACAGGTACCATTGTTTACATAGCTATAACCTCACAATAGAGCTTCTGCGTTTAAGACATCATACAGAGTTTGTGTATTGTAATTTATGGAGACAGGAATGTCCCAAATAAAACCGAATTTTAAGCAACCCACTTTATATGGCCCCAATGTAACTTAATTCATGTGATATCTGTGGTGACATAACAAGTATTGTTGTCAATGATTTGGACCTATATGTATACATTTGACTATGGATGTGTTAATGCTGTTACCCTCACAGATGTGCCAGCCTGTAACAATGCACTATTAACACCATCACATCATAACCTCTTGCCTTTGCACATTAAACCAATAACTCGCAATCGCCAAGCCGAATTAACATGGCTCGTCATTAGCAGCTATCCTTAATCTCTACCCATATGTAGTGTATAAAACAGGCATATTAAGGGGCAGGGCTTTGGCAAGAGTTTTGATTCAGTGGCCTATTGATAGTGATCTATGTACATGGGGAAAAAATTCAAAGAAAGATTATACTTTTAATTTCAATTTAATTGTAATTGGATTTGAAGGAGGGACTGACCCTTTACTACCATTCAAAAGTTTGGGGCCACTCATGCTGTTTTCATGGAAAGCAAGGACATTTCTGTCTGTAACATAATTGCAAAAGGCTTTCTAATGATCAATTAGACTTTAAAACGGAAACTTCGATCAGCAAACACAACGTGCCATTGGAACACAGTAGTGATGGGAGTGATAAAGGGCCTCTGTATGCCTATAAAGATATTCCATTGTAACAATCAGCCGTTTCCAGCTACAATAGTCAGTTACACCAGCTTGATTTTGTTACTTTGTGCATAAGTTTAAATGAATCCTAAAATTCTATCAAATGCATTAAAAGGCAATTACATGGAAAACACTGGGAATGTCCATCCCTAAAGTGCTTGATCATGTTCACAAATATATTATTGGCTAAGGGGTATATTTTCCCTTTAAACACAGTTTAAACTGAAATTTGAATTACGAAAATGATTAAATGTCTGTATTCTTAACCTAAGAAAGGTTTATTCAACACTGAAAAAGAGGGCTAATATTTTGGGCAAATCACATACCCGGTTACTTCTGTATCTTCTAATAAAATAATTTCTCGGTGTATCTGGATCCCAGCTCCACAGCAACCCTTCGACATCCTGCTACCTTCTGGAGGTATCCCATGCTGTTGGAATGTATAAGGATATTAGAAATTATTTTTTGTAGTACAGCAATGAATGACTTGGCTTAATTGTCTACATATAAAAAGGAAACCTGTCCTTTATTGGTTGATGCCAGAGGAGCCCATTGCTCAGGGAGGCAGAGTGGCATATAGGGGGTTAAAAGAAAAACCAGGGAGTCAGAGTGGTATGTAGGCGTGTATAAGGCATATCTGGGGGGCAGAGTGGCAAATAGGGGGTCAAGAGGCATATCAGGGAGGCTGAGTGGCATATAGGGGTGTATAGGGCATATCTGGGGGTAGAGTGGCATATAAAGGGGTATAAAGCATTTCTGGGGGGGGCAGGTTGGCAAATAGAAGGACATAAAAACTAAAAATGCATTTTTCTCAATCATAGCTTTTATTAAATAGGAAAAAATAGTTTACATGAGAATTAATATTTACTAGTAAAACTTTTTTTCCCTCTAGGGTAGTCTTATATTCAGGCTTTTTCTTTTTTTCCTAAATGAATATTCAAATGTTGGGGATCGTCTTATAATTGAGCAAATGTGGGGTATATATATATAGATATATAGATATAGATATATACACACATACACCGCATTGCCCCGATTATGGGTCGTAGTAAAACAGTATTTTATCTAACAAACTATTATTATAAGGAACACATGTATTTTAACACATTTTGGGATCTATTATGCAGTTAGGCAGCATATGTTATATACAAACAGAAACGTGAAAAACCAATAACCATTTTAAGGTCCCCCTTTTAATCATAGTGCATCTTACTTATATATTTAGCCCCCCTAGATAAGCCACTCTGCCCCCCCCCCGACTTACCAGTGCATCTCCAGGCTTTCCTCCGTACTCCCTGGTGTCTACTGGAGGCAGCTGGGGGACGTCTGTTCCACGCGTGCAGACAACCTCCTCTACTGCTGGCCGGCGCTTCCGCCGGGTCTTCTATGGTGGAGCACCGGAAGGTTATAACACTGGCTGCCAGAGAGAGGGATCCAGTTCCCCTGCACCTGCCCAGCGCCTGGAACTGCATGTCCTGGGCTTTGGGAGATAGGAATTGTGAATCCCTGCGCTAAACCCTGATTATAGGAAAAACTTGCGGCCTGTAGTCGGGCCAATACAGTATATTAAATATTATAGTGAATTAACTAAAAAATAGAAAAATGTTGGGTGCCATTAATATCCGGTCTTTAGATGACTCTCTGTGGGGTCCTAAACGGTGTGATTACAAAACATTGAAGTCTTGTTGTGTTAGACTTTAACCTCCTATTATGCTCATTTAAAAAAAACAAGCTAAAGTGCAGCCAGGGCAAAACCCACCAGGGTTTTGTGGACCCACATAAATTTCCACTGCACCCATAATAAAGAAAAAAAAAACTTATTATGATCATCTTTTATTTATATAGCGCCAAATTGCACCCACTCTGCACCTCCATAAATTGCACCTGCACCCATGTTGCGCCTAAAGGACTTCTTTCATTAATGTAATATTCTAAATATGTGCAGGAATATTTCTCTGTTAAACACATTACACAAACATACATATTCCACGGCTGCTGCTGCTGCTGCTGCTGCTTTATGGTGATGTGTTCAGTTACTTTGTTACATGTGAATAGCTGAGCGGATGAGTTTTGCAGCAGCTCGGATGTTATTAGAGTTTCAAGGATTTAAAGTAACGTGTAAGTCTAATGTAAATTCAACAAACATTAACACCCTGGTCATTTTATATGAATTTTCAAAAGATTTTTTTTTTTTTTTTTTAAAGAAATCCACTAGAGTATTTACATCCATAAAGCAGTTAAGCAGAAGAGTCCTCTTTGTCACCTCACAGTGAATAGTGACATCACTGCCACTGTGAAGCAGGAGAACGTTCACCTGTTTACTCAGTGTAGTTGGGCGCCCGGCACTTGTAAGCAGCTATTCATAGCAGACTTGAAGTGTTGTTACCAACAACATCAGAGATTCTTGAGAATTAAAAGAGGAACCTTTTAAAAGGAAAGCTATGGGGGAGTGTTGTCTCCTCCTTGGACTAAGGTGGATTGGAAAGAGATGCTGCCCCAGAAAACTGCGGAAGCTTTTCAAACGAGTGAAAACATCTTCCGCTAACACCGCAAAAAGGAGTAAGGATCAGAACAAGGAGCACTTGGCCAGTAGAGTCCCTGTCCTCAAAGAGAAGAAAGAGAGTAGCAATACTCAGGAAGAAAGAGGGAGAGAGAGGAAGAGGACCAAACGTACTCCGAATGAGAGAGAGGAGAGCAGCCTGTGTCTCAGGGCAAATAAGACAACAAAACGCCCAAGAACCAGCACAGGCAGCTCGGAACATGAGAAAAAGCGGTGTAGATACAGCGAGAAAAGCAGACAGAGTCTGAGGCAGCAGGAGAAAGAAAGAGCAGGGGAACATCTGGAGGAGCGCAGAAGGGGAAAGGTTCCCATGAAAAGACGCAGGAGTATGGAGGAAAGCAGTCTTACTGCGAAAAGATTTCGGAGCCTTCTCCCCATGACGCTCTCCGGCTTCACCTTCCATTCGGTGCTGGGAGAAGGATCGTTTGGAAAGGTCATGTTGGCTTCTGTACCTAGAAGAAATTCCATGGTAGCGGTCAAAGCCATCCGCAAGAAAGCCATAAACCCCCAAGACTTACTTAAAGAGAGGAGGATGCTGGAGATGGCTCGAGACAGCCCATTCCTGTGTCACGGATATGCAGCCTTCCAAACTGAGACCTGCGGATTATTTGTAATGGAATATATGTCTGGTGGAAGCCTCCAGTCATATATGAATAGGGTGGGCTGCCTCACCGAGACCACAGCTGCATTTTATTCAGCTGAAATCATCTGTGGCATCCAGTTCCTCCACGCTCGGGGCGTTATACATCGAGACCTGAAGCCGGAAAACATCTTGCTTGACGGAGGGGGCCATGCGAAGATCTGCGATTTCGGTCTTGTTGCAGAAGGTATTTTTGGAACAGCAGAAACAGACGGAGAATGTGGAACATTCCTGTACATGGCCCCGGAAATCCATAACAACCAAACATACGGTGTTGCTGTGGACTGGTGGTCCTTTGGGGTGATGCTATTCCAGATGCTTAACGGGGCTTTACCATTCCATATAATCTATTCCATTCTACATGAAAGACCCCGGTATATCGAACGGCTCTCTGAAGAAGCTGGTGACATCTTGAAGCATCTTTTGAGGAAAGATCCTCAGTATCGCCTCGGGATCGCAGGATGTATCAGGCGGCATCCATTCTTCCAGAACATTGAGTGGGAGGATATAGAGAGCCGCCGTTCAACTCCCCCGTACCAGCCATCAACACCAAATCTCCGCTTGCAGACACTCCAGGAGATTCCATTAGATTTGGACACCACAGAGGACTCTTCATCTTACATGTCCTCTTCATGTGACATGTCCTCTGCATCTTGCACGTCCTCTTCATCAGGCAGCCAGAGTCTTTCTGGCTTTTCCTTTGTCACTCCAGACTGGATGGCCTGAAGGATGGATGGAGCCCTGGCCAAGTGTATTAAGATCGGTTGTTTCCAAGTAACATCATAAAATCATAATAAATTTGAGAAACACCTACATTTTTGTTATTGTTTCCTTCGTGTTCTATAACTACAGGTACCATTGTTTACATAGCTATAACCTCACAATAGAGCTTCTGCGTTTAAGACATCATACAGAGTTTGTGTATTGTAATTTATGGAGACAGGAATGTCCCAAATAAAACCGAATTTTAAGCAACCCACTTTATATGGCCCCAATGTAACTTAATTCATGTGATATCTGTGGTGACATAACAAGTATTGTTGTCAATGATTTGGACCTATATGTATACATTTGACTATGGATGTGTTAATGCTATTACCCTCACAGATGTGCCAGCCTGTAACAATGCACTATTAACACCATCACATCATAACCTCTTGCCTTTGCACATTAAACCAATAACTCGCAATCGCCAAGCCGAATTAACATGGCTCGTCATTAGCAGCTATCCTTAATCTCTACCCATATGTAGTGTATAAAACAGGCATATTAAGGGGCAGGGCTTTGGCAAGAGTTTTGATTCAGTGGCCTATTGATAGTGATCTATGTACATGGGGAAAAATTTCAAAGAAAGATTATACTTTTAATTTAAATTTAATTGTAATTGGATTTGAAGGAGGGACTGACCCTTTACTACCATTCAAAAGTTTGGGGCCACTCATGCTGTTTTCATGGAAAGCAAGGACATTTCTGTCTGTAACATAATTGCAAAAGGCTTTCTAATGATCAATTAGACTTTAAAACGGAAACTTCGATCAGCAAACACAACGTGCCATTGGAACACAGTAGTGATGGGAGTGATAAAGGGCCTCTGTATGCCTATAAAGATATTCCATTGTAACAATCAGCCGTTTCCAGCTACAATAGTCAGTTACACCAGCTTGATTTTGTTACTTTGTGCATAAGTTTAAATGAATCCTAAAATTCTATCAAATGCATTAAAAGGCAATTACATGGAAAACACTGGGAATGTCCATCCCTAAAGTGCTTGATCATGTTCACAAATATATTATTGGCTAAGGGGTATATTTTCCCTTTAAACACAGTTTAAACTGAAATTTGAATTACGAAAATGATTAAATGTCTGTATTCTTAACCTAAGAAAGGTTTATTCAACACTGAAAAAGAGGGCTAATATTTTGGGCAAATCACATACCCGGTTACTTCTGTATCTTCTAATAAAATAATTTCTCGGTGTATCTGGATCCCAGCTCCACAGCAACCCTTCGACATCCTGCTACCTTCTGGAGGTATCCCATGCTGTTGGAATGTATAAGGATATTAGAAATTATTTTTTGTAGTACAGCAATGAATGACTTGGCTTAATTGTCTACATATAAAAAGGAAACCTGTCCTTTATTGGTTGATGCCAGAGGAGCCCATTGCTCAGGGAGGCAGAGTGGCATATAGGGGGTTAAAAGAAAAACCAGGGAGTCAGAGTGATATGTAGGCGTTTATAAGGCATATCTGGGGGGCAGAGTGGCAAATAGGGGGTCAAGAGGCATATCAGGGAGGCTGAGTGGCATATAGGGGTGTATAGGGCATATCTGGGGGTAGAGTGGCATA
Organism: Spea bombifrons; assembly: GCF_027358695.1. Lineage (NCBI taxonomy): Eukaryota > Metazoa > Chordata > Amphibia > Anura > Pelobatidae > Spea > Spea bombifrons. Next base: position 22,336,070 of record NC_071090.1, on the reverse strand, counting down.
TAAAGGGGTATAAAGCATTTCTGGGGGGGGCAGGTTGGCAAATAGAAGGACATAAAAACTAAAAATGCATTTTTCTCAATCATAGCTTTTATTAAATAGGAAAAAATAGTTTACATGAGAATTAATATTTACTAGTAAAACTTTTTTCCCCTCTAGGGTAGTCTTATATTCAGGCTTTTTCTTTTTTTCCTAAATGAATATTCAAATGTTGGGGATCGTCTTATAATTGAGCAAATGCGGGGTATATATATATATAGATATATAGATATAGATATATACACACATACACCGCATTGGCCCGATTATGGGTCGTAGTAAAACAGTATTTTATCTAACAAACTATTATTATAAGGAACACATTTATTTTAACACATTTTGGGATCTATTATGCAGTTAGGCAGCATATGTTATATACAAACAGAAACGTGGAAAACCAATAACCATTTTAAGGTCCCCCTTTTAATCATAGTGCATCTTACTTATATATTTAGCCCCCCTAGATAAGCCACTCTGCCCCCCCCCGACTTACCAGTGCATCTCCAGGCTTTCCTCCGTACTCCCTGGTGTCTACTGGAGGCAGCTGGGGGACGTCTGTTCCATGCGTGTAGACAACCTCCTCTACTGCTGGCCGGCACTTCCGCCGGGTCTTCTATGGTGGAGCACCGGAAGGTTATAACACTGGCTGCCAGAGAGAGGGATCCAGTTCCCCTGCACCTGCCCAGCGCCTGGAACTGCATGTCCTGGGCTTTGGGAGATAGGAATTGTGAATCCCTGCGCTAAACCCTGATTATAGGAAAAACTTGCGGCCTGTAGTCGGGCCAATACAGTATATTAAATATTATAGTGAATTAACTAAAAAATAGAAAAATGTTGGGTGCCATTAATATCCGGTCTTTAGATGACTCTCTGTGGGGTCCTAAACGGTGTGATTACAAAACATTGAAGTCTTGTTGTGTTAGACTTTAACCTCCTATTATGCTCATTTAAAAAAAAACAAGCTAAAGTGCAGCCAGGGCAAAACCCACCAGGGTTTTGTGGACCCACATAAATTTCCACTGCACCCATAATAAAGAAAAAAAAAAACTTATTATGATCATCTTTTATTTATATAGCGCCAAATTGCACCCACTCTGCACCTCCATAAATTGCACCTGCACCCATGTTGCGCCTAAAGGACTTCTTTCATTAATGTAATATTCTAAATATGTGCAGGAATATTTCTCTGTTAAACACATTACACAAACATACATATTCCACGGCTGCGGCTGCTGCTGCTGCTGCTGCTTTATGGTGATGTGTTCAGTTACTTTGTTACATGTGAATAGCTGAGCGGATGAGTTTTGCAGCAGCTCGGATGTTATTAGAGTTTCAAGGATTTAAAGTAACGTGTAAGTCTAATGTAAATTCAACAAACATTAACACCCTGGTCATTTTATATGAATTTTCAAAAGATTTTTTTTTTTTTTTTTTAAAGAAATCCACTAGAGTATTTACATCCATAAAGCAGTTAAGCAGAAGAGTCCTCTTTGTCACCTCACAGTGAATAGTGACATCACTGCCACTGTGAAGCAGGAGAACGTTCACCTGTTTACTCAGTGTAGTTGGGCGCCCGGCACTTGTAAGCAGCTATTCATAGCAGACTTGAAGTGTTGTTACCAACAACATCAGAGATTCTTGAGAATTAAAAGAGGAACCTTTTAAAAGGAAAGCTATGGGGGAGTGTTGTCTCCTCCTTGGACTAAGGTGGATTGGAAAGAGATGCTGCCCCAGAAAACTGCGGAAGCTTTTCAAACGAGTGAAAACATCTTCCGCTAACACCGCAAAAAGGAGTAAGGATCAGAACAAGGAGCACTTGGCCAGTAGAGTCCCTGTCCTCAAAGAGAAGAAAGAGAGTAGCAATACTCAGGAAGAAAGAGGGAGAGAGAGGAAGAGGACCAAACGTACTCCGAATGAGAGAGAGGAGAGCAGCCTGTGTCTCAGGGCAAATAAGACAACAAAACGCCCAAGAACCAGCACAGGCAGCTCGGAACATGAGAAAAAGCGGTGTAGATACAGCGAGAAAAGCAGACAGAGTCTGAGGCAGCAGGAGAAAGAAAGAGCAGGGGAACATCTGGAGGAGCGCAGAAGGGGAAAGGTTCCCATGAAAAGACGCAGGAGTATGGAGGAAAGCAGTCTTACTGCGAAAAGATTTCGGAGCCTTCTCCCCATGACGCTCTCCGGCTTCACCTTCCATTCGGTGCTGGGAGAAGGATCGTTTGGAAAGGTCATGTTGGCTTCTGTACCTAGAAGAAATTCCATGGTAGCGGTCAAAGCCATCCGCAAGAAAGCCATAAACCCCCAAGACTTACTTAAAGAGAGGAGGATGCTGGAGATGGCTCGAGACAGCCCATTCCTGTGTCACGGATATGCAGCCTTCCAAACTGAGACCTGCGGATTATTTGTAATGGAATATATGTCTGGTGGAAGCCTCCAGTCATATATGAATAGGGTGGGCTGCCTCACCGAGACCACAGCTGCATTTTATTCAGCTGAAATCATCTGTGGCATCCAGTTCCTCCACGCTCGGGGCGTTATACATCGAGACCTGAAGCCGGAAAACATCTTGCTTGACGGAGGGGGCCATGCGAAGATCTGCGATTTCGGTCTTGTTGCAGAAGGTATTTTTGGAACAGCAGAAACAGACGGAGAATGTGGAACATTCCTGTACATGGCCCCGGAAATCCATAACAACCAAACATACGGTGTTGCTGTGGACTGGTGGTCCTTTGGGGTGATGCTATTCCAGATGCTTAACGGGGCTTTACCATTCCATATAATCTATTCCATTCTACATGAAAGACCCCGGTATATCGAACGGCTCTCTGAAGAAGCTGGTAACATCTTGAAGCATCTTTTGAGGAAAGATCCTCAGTATCGCCTCGGGATCGCAGGATGTATCAGGCGGCATCCATTCTTCCAGAACATTGAGTGGGAGGATATAGAGAGCCGCCGTTCAACTCCCCCGTACCAGCCATCAACACCAAATCTCCGCTTGCAGACACTCCAGGAGATTCCATTAGATTTGGACACCACAGAGGACTCTTCATCTTACATGTCCTCTTCATGTGACATGTCCTCTGCATCTTGCACGTCCTCTTCATCAGGCAGCCAGAGTCTTTCTGGCTTTTCCTTTGTCACTCCAGACTGGATGGCCTGAAGGATGGATGGAGCCCTGGCCAAGTGTATTAAGATCGGTTGTTTCCAAGTAACATCATAAAATCATAATAAATTTGAGAAACACCTACATTTTTGTTATTGTTTCCTTCGTGTTCTATAACTACAGGTACCATTGTTTACATAGCTATAACCTCACAATAGAGCTTCTGCGTTTAAGACATCATACAGAGTTTGTGTATTGTAATTTATGGAGACAGGAATGTCCCAAATAAAACCGAATTTTAAGCAACCCACTTTATATGGCCCCAATGTAACTTAATTCATGTGATATCTGTGGTGACATAACAAGTATTGTTGTCAATGATTTGGACCTATATGTATACATTTGACTATGGATGTGTTAATGCTGTTACCCTCACAGATGTGCCAGCCTGTAACAATGCACTATTAACACCATCACATCATAACCTCTTGCCTTTGCACATTAAACCAATAACTCGCAATCGCCAAGCCGAATTAACATGGCTCGTCATTAGCAGCTATCCTTAATCTCTACCCATATGTAGTGTATAAAACAGGCATATTAAGGGGCAGGGCTTTGGCAAGAGTTTTGATTCAGTGGCCTATTGATAGTGAACAATGTACATGGGGAAAAATTTCAAAGAAAGATTATACTTTTAATTTAAATTTAATTGTAATTGGATTTGAAGGAGGGACTGACCCTTTACTACCATTCAAAAGTTTGGGGCCACTCATGCTGTTTTCATGGAAAGCAAGGACATTTCTGTCTGTAACATAATTGAAAAAGGCTTTCTAATGATCAATTAGACTTTAAAACGGAAACTTCGATCAGCAAACACAATGTGCCATTGGAACACAGTAGTGATGGGAGTGATAAAGGGCCTCTGTATGCCTATAAAGATATTCCATTGTAACAATCAGCCGTTTCCAGCTACAATAGTCAGTTACACCAGCTTGATTTTGTTACTTTGTGCATAAGTTTAAATGAATCCTAAAATTCTATCAAATGCATTAAAAGGCAATTACATGGAAAACACTGGGAATGTCCATCCCTAAAGTGCTTGATCATGTTCACAAATATATTATTGGCTAAGGGGTATATTTTCCTTTTAAACACAGTTTAAACTGAAATTTGAATTACGAAAATGATTAAATGTCTGTATTCTTAACCTAAGAAAGGTTTATTCAACACTGAAAAAGAGGGCTAATATTTTGGGCAAATCACATACCCGGTTACTTCTGTATCTTCTAATAAAATAATTTCTCGGTGTATCTGGATCCCAGCTCCACAGCAACCCTTCGACATCCTGCTACCTTCTGGAGGTATCCCATGCTGTTGGAATGTATAAGGATATTAGAAATTATTTTTTGTAGTACAGCAATGAATGACTTGGCTTAATTGTCTACATATAAAAAGGAAACCTGTCCTTTATTGGTTGATGCCAGAGGAGCCCATTGCTCAGGGAGGCAGAGTGGCATATAGGGGGTTAAAAGAAAAACCAGGGAGTCAGAGTGGTATGTAGGCGTGTATAAGGCATATCTGGGGGGCAGAGTGGCAAATAGGGGGTCAAGAGGCATATCAGGGAGGCTGAGTGGCATATAGGGGTGTATAGGGCATATCTGGGGGTAGAGTGGCATATAAAGGGGTATAAAGCATTTCTGGGGGGGGCAGGTTGGCAAATAGAAGGACATAAAAACTAAAAATGCATTTTTCTCAATCATAGCTTTTATTAAATAGGAAAAAATAGTTTACATGAGAATTAATATTTACTAGTAAAACTTTTTTTCCCTCTAGGGTAGTCTTATATTCAGGCTTTTTCTTTTTTTCCTAAATGAATATTCAAATGTTGGGGATCGTCTTATAATTGAGCAAATGCGGGGTATATATATATAGATATATAGATATATACACACATACACCGCATTGGCCCGATTATGGGTCGTAGTAAAACAGTATTTTATCTAACAAACTATTATTATAAGGAACACATGTATTTTAACACATTTTGGGATCTATTATGCAGTTAGGCAGCATATGTTATATACAAACAGAAACGTGGAAAACCAATAACCATTTTAAGGTCCCCCTTTTAATCATAGTGCATCTTACTTATATATTTAGCCCCCCTAGATAAGCCACTCTGCCCCCCCCCCCGACTTACCAGTGCATCTCCAGGCTTTCCTCCGTACTCCCTGGTGTCTACTGGAGGCAGCTGGGGGACGTCTGTTCCACGCGTGCAGACAACCTCCTCTACTGCTGGCCGGCACTTCCGCCGGGTCTTCTATGGTGGAGCACCGGAAGGTTATAGCACTGGCTGCCAGAGAGAGGGATCCAGTTCCCCTGCACCTGCCCAGCGCCTGGAACTGCATGTCCTGGGCTTTGGGAGATAGGAATTGTGAATCCCTGCGCTAAACCCTGATTATAGGAAAAACTTGCGGCCTGTAGTCGGGCCAATACAGTATATTAAATATTATAGTGAATTAACTAAAAAATAGAAAAATGTTGGGTGCCATTAATATCCGGTCTTTAGATGACTCTCTGTGGGGTCCTAAACGGTGTGATTACAAAACATTGAAGTCTTGTTGTGTTAGACTTTAACCTCCTATTATGCTCATTTAAAAAAAAACAAGCTAAAGTGCAGCCAGGGCAAAACCCACCAGGGTTTTGTGGACCCACATAAATTTCCACTGCACCCATAATAAAGAAAAAAAAAAACTTATTATGATCATCTTTTATTTATATAGCGCCAAATTGCACCCACTCTGCACCTCCATAAATTGCACCTGCACCCATGTTGCGCCTAAAGGACTTCTTTCATTAATGTAATATTCTAAATATGTGCAGGAATATTTCTCTGTTAAACACATTACACAAACATACATATTCCACGGCTGCGGCTGCTGCTGCTGCTGCTTTATGGTGATGTGTTCAGTTACTTTGTTACATGTGAATAGCTGAGCGGATGAGTTTTGCAGCAGCTCGGATGTTATTAGAGTTTCAAGGATTTAAAGTAACGTGTAAGTCTAATGTAAATTCAACAAACATTAACACCCTGGTCATTTTATATGAATTTTCAAAAGATTTTTTTTTTTTTTAAAGAAATCCACTAGAGTATTTACATCCATAAAGCAGTTAAGCAGAAGAGTCCTCTTTGTCACCTCACAGTGAATAGTGACATCACTGCCACTGTGAAGCAGGAGAACGTTCACCTGTTTACTCAGTGTAGTTGGGCGCCCGGCACTTGTAAGCAGCTATTCATAGCAGACTTGAAGTGTTGTTACCAACAACATCAGAGATTCTTGAGAATTAAAAGAGGAACCTTTTAAAAGGAAAGCTATGGGGGAGTGTTGTCTCCTCCTTGGACTAAGGTGGATTGGAAAGAGATGCTGCCCCAGAAAACTGCGGAAGCTTTTCAAACGAGTGAAAACATCTTCCGCTAACACCGCAAAAAGGAGTAAGGATCAGAACAAGGAGCACTTGGCCAGTAGAGTCCCTGTCCTCAAAGAGAAGAAAGAGAGTAGCAATACTCAGGAAGAAAGAGGGAGAGAGAGGAAGAGGACCAAACGTACTCCGAATGAGAGAGAGGAGAGCAGCCTGTGTCTCAGGGCAAATAAGACAACAAAACGCCCAAGAACCAGCACAGGCAGCTCGGAACATGAGAAAAAGCGGTGTAGATACAGCGAGAAAAGCAGACAGAGTCTGAGGCAGCAGGAGAAAGAAAGAGCAGGGGAACATCTGGAGGAGCGCAGAAGGGGAAAGGTTCCCATGAAAAGACGCAGGAGTATGGAGGAAAGCAGTCTTACTGCGAAAAGATTTCGGAGCCTTCTCCCCATGACGCTCTCCGGCTTCACCTTCCATTCGGTGCTGGGAGAAGGATCGTTTGGAAAGGTCATGTTGGCTTCTGTACCTAGAAGAAATTCCATGGTAGCGGTCAAAGCCATCCGCAAGAAAGCCATAAACCCCCAAGACTTACTTAAAGAGAGGAGGATGCTGGAGATGGCTCGAGACAGCCCATTCCTGTGTCACGGATATGCAGCCTTCCAAACTGAGACCTGCGGATTATTTGTAATGGAATATATGTCTGGTGGAAGCCTCCAGTCATATATGAATAGGGTGGGCTGCCTCACCGAGACCACAGCTGCATTTTATTCAGCTGAAATCATCTGTGGCATCCAGTTCCTCCACGCTCGGGGCGTTATACATCGAGACCTGAAGCCGGAAAACATCTTGCTTGACGGAGGGGGCCATGCGAAGATCTGCGATTTCGGTCTTGTTGCAGAAGGTATTTTTGGAACAGCAGAAACAGACGGAGAATGTGGAACATTCCTGTACATGGCCCCGGAAATCCATAACAACCAAACATACGGTGTTGCTGTGGACTGGTGGTCCTTTGGGGTGATGCTATTCCAGATGCTTAACGGGGCTTTACCATTCCATATAATCTATTCCATTCTACATGAAAGACCCCGGTATATCGAACGGCTCTCTGAAGAAGCTGGTGACATCTTGAAGCATCTTTTGAGGAAAGATCCTCAGTATCGCCTCGGGATCGCAGGATGTATCAGGCGGCATCCATTCTTCCAGAACATTGAGTGGGAGGATATAGAGAGCCGCCGTTCAACTCCCCCGTACCAGCCATCAACACCAAATCTCCGCTTGCAGACACTCCAGGAGATTCCATTAGATTTGGACACCACAGAGGACTCTTCATCTTACATGTCCTCTTCATGTGACATGTCCTCTGCATCTTGCACGTCCTCTTCATCAGGCAGCCAGAGTCTTTCTGGCTTTTCCTTTGTCACTCCAGACTGGATGGCCTGAAGGATGGATGGAGCCCTGGCCAAGTGTATTAAGATCGGTTGTTTCCAAGTAACATCATAAAATCATAATAAATTTGAGAAACACCTACATTTTTGTTATTGTTTCCTTCGTGTTCTATAACTACAGGTACCATTGTTTACATAGCTATAACCTCACAATAGAGCTTCTGCGTTTAAGACATCATACAGAGTTTGTGTATTGTAATTTATGGAGACAGGAATGTCCCAAATAAAACCGAATTTTAAGCAACCCACTTTATATGGCCCCAATGTAACTTAATTCATGTGATATCTGTGGTGACATAACAAGTATTGTTGTCAATGATTTGGACCTATATGTATACATTTGACTATGGATGTGTTAATGCTATTACCCTCACAGATGTGCCAGCCTGTAACAATGCACTATTAACACCATCACATCATAACCTCTTGCCTTTGCACATTAAACCAATAACTCGCAATCGCCAAGCCGAATTAACATGGCTCGTCATTAGCAGCTATCCTTAATCTCTACCCATATGTAGTGTATAAAACAGGCATATTAAGGGGCAGGGCTTTGGCAAGAGTTTTGATTCAGTGGCCTATTGATAGTGATCTATGTACATGGGGAAAAATTTCAAAGAAAGATTATACTTTTAATTTCAATTTAATTGTAATTGGATTTGAAGGAGGGACTGACCCTTTACTACCATTCAAAAGTTTGGGGCCACTCATGCTGTTTTCATGGAAAGCAAGGACATTTCTGTCTGTAACATAATTGCAAAAGGCTTTCTAATGATCAATTAGACTTTAAAACGGAAACTTCGATCAGCAAACACAACGTGCCATTGGAACACAGTAGTGATGGGAGTGATAAAGGGCCTCTGTATGCCTATAAAGATATTCCATTGTAACAATCAGCCGTTTCCAGCTACAATAGTCAGTTACACCAGCTTGATTTTGTTACTTTGTGCATAAGTTTAAATGAATCCTAAAATTCTATCAAATGCATTAAAAGGCAATTACATGGAAAACACTGGGAATGTCCATCCCTAAAGTGCTTGATCATGTTCACAAATATATTATTGGCTAAGGGGTATATTTTCCTTTTAAACACAGTTTAAACTGAAATTTGAATTACGAAAATGATTAAATGTCTGTATTCTTAACCTAAGAAAGGTTTATTCAACACTGAAAAAGAGGGCTAATATTTTGGGCAAATCACATACCCGGTTACTTCTGTATCTTCTAATAAAATAATTTCTCGGTGTATCTGGATCCCAGCTCCACAGCAACCCTTCGACATCCTGCTACCTTCTGGAGGTATCCCATGCTGTTGGAATGTATAAGGATATTAGAAATTATTTTTTGTAGTACAGCAATGAATGACTTGGCTTAATTGTCTACATATAAAAAGGAAACCTGTCCTTTATTGGTTGATGCCAGAGGAGCCCATTGCTCAGGGAGGCAGAGTGGCATATAGGGGGTTAAAAGAAAAACCAGGGAGTCAGAGTGGTATGTAGGCGTGTATAAGGCATATCTGGGGGGCAGAGTGGCAAATAGGGGGTCAAGAGGCATATCAGGGAGGCTGAGTGGCATATAGGGGTGTATAGGGCATATCTGGGGGTAGAGTGGCATATAAAGGGGTATAAAGCATTTCTGGGGGGGGCAGGTTGGCAAATAGAAGGACATAAAAACTAAAAATGCATTTTTCTCAATCATAGCTTTTATTAAATAGGAAAAAATAGTTTACATGAGAATTAATATTTACTAGTAAAACTTTTTTTCCCTCTAGGGTAGTCTTATATTCAGGCTTTTTCTTTTTTTCCTAAATGAATATTCAAATGTTGGGGATCGTCTTATAATTGAGCAAATGCGGGGTATATATATATAGATATATAGATATATACACACATACACCGCATTGGCCCGATTATGGGTCGTAGTAAAACAGTATTTTATCTAACAAACTATTATTATAAGGAACACATGTATTTTAACACATTTTGGGATCTATTATGCAGTTAGGCAGCATATGTTATATACAAACAGAAACGTGGAAAACCAATAACCATTTTAAGGTCCCCCTTTTAATCATAGTGCATCTTACTTATATATTTAGCCCCCCTAGATAAGCCACTCTGCCCCCCCCCCCGACTTACCAGTGCATCTCCAGGCTTTCCTCCGTACTCCCTGGTGTCTACTGCAGGCAGCTGGGGGACGTCTGTTCCACGCGTGCAGACAACCTCCTCTACTGCTGGCCGGCACTTCCGCCGGGTCTTCTATGGTGGAGCACCGGAAGGTTATAGCACTGGCTGCCAGAGAGAGGGATCCAGTTCCCCTGCACCTGCCCAGCGCCTGGAACTGCATGTCCTGGGCTTTGGGAGATAGGAATTGTGAATCCCTGCGCTAAACCCTGATTATAGGAAAAACTTGCGGCCTGTAGTCGGGCCAATACAGTATATTAAATATTATAGTGAATTAACTAAAAAATAGAAAAATGTTGGGTGCCATTAATATCCGGTCTTTAGATGACTCTCTGTGGGGTCCTAAACGGTGTGATTACAAAACATTGAAGTCTTGTTGTGTTAGACTTTAACCTCCTATTATGCTCATTTAAAAAAAAACAAGCTAAAGTGCAGCCAGGGCAAAACCCACCAGGGTTTTGTGGACCCACATAAATTTCCACTGCACCCATAATAAAGAAAAAAAAAAACTTATTATGATCATCTTTTATTTATATAGCGCCAAATTGCACCCACTCTGCACCTCCATAAATTGCACCTGCACCCATGTTGCGCCTAAAGGACTTCTTTCATTAATGTAATATTCTAAATATGTGCAGGAATATTTCTCTGTTAAACACATTACACAAACATACATATTCCACGGCTGCGGCTGCTGCTGCTGCTGCTTTATGGTGATGTGTTCAGTTACTTTGTTACATGTGAATAGCTGAGCGGATGAGTTTTGCAGCAGCTCGGATGTTATTAGAGTTTCAAGGATTTAAAGTAACGTGTAAGTCTAATGTAAATTCAACAAACATTAACACCCTGGTCATTTTATATGAATTTTCAAAAGATTTTTTTTTTTTTTTAAAGAAATCCACTAGAGTATTTACATCCATAAAGCAGTTAAGCAGAAGAGTCCTCTTTGTCACCTCACAGTGAATAGTGACATCACTGCCACTGTGAAGCAGGAGAACGTTCACCTGTTTACTCAGTGTAGTTGGGCGCCCGGCACTTGTAAGCAGCTATTCATAGCAGACTTGAAGTGTTGTTACCAACAACATCAGAGATTCTTGAGAATTAAAAGAGGAACCTTTTAAAAGGAAAGCTATGGGGGAGTGTTGTCTCCTCCTTGGACTAAGGTGGATTGGAAAGAGATGCTGCCCCAGAAAACTGCGGAAGCTTTTCAAACGAGTGAAAACATCTTCCGCTAACACCGCAAAAAGGAGTAAGGATCAGAACAAGGAGCACTTGGCCAGTAGAGTCCCTGTCCTCAAAGAGAAGAAAGAGAGTAGCAATACTCAGGAAGAAAGAGGGAGAGAGAGGAAGAGGACCAAACGTACTCCGAATGAGAGAGAGGAGAGCAGCCTGTGTCTCAGGGCAAATAAGACAACAAAACGCCCAAGAACCAGCACAGGCAGCTCGGAACATGAGAAAAAGCGGTGTAGATACAGCGAGAAAAGCAGACAGAGTCTGAGGCAGCAGGAGAAAGAAAGAGCAGGGGAACATCTGGAGGAGCGCAGAAGGGGAAAGGTTCCCATGAAAAGACGCAGGAGTATGGAGGAAAGCAGTCTTACTGCGAAAAGATTTCGGAGCCTTCTCCCCATGACGCTCTCCGGCTTCACCTTCCATTCGGTGCTGGGAGAAGGATCGTTTGGAAAGGTCATGTTGGCTTCTGTACCTAGAAGAAATTCCATGGTAGCGGTCAAAGCCATCCGCAAGAAAGCCATAAACCCCCAAGACTTACTTAAAGAGAGGAGGATGCTGGAGATGGCTCGAGACAGCCCATTCCTGTGTCACGGATATGCAGCCTTCCAAACTGAGACCTGCGGATTATTTGTAATGGAATATATGTCTGGTGGAAGCCTCCAGTCATATATGAATAGGGTGGGCTGCCTCACCGAGACCACAGCTGCATTTTATTCAGCTGAAATCATCTGTGGCATCCAGTTCCTCCACGCTCGGGGCGTTATACATCGAGACCTGAAGCCGGAAAACATCTTGCTTGACGGAGGGGGCCATGCGAAGATCTGCGATTTCGGTCTTGTTGCAGAAGGTATTTTTGGAACAGCAGAAACAGACGGAGAATGTGGAACATTCCTGTACATGGCCCCGGAAATCCATAACAACCAAACATACGGTGTTGCTGTGGACTGGTGGTCCTTTGGGGTGATGCTATTCCAGATGCTTAACGGGGCTTTACCATTCCATATAATCTATTCCATTCTACATGAAAGACCCCGGTATATCGAACGGCTCTCTGAAGAAGCTGGTGACATCTTGAAGCATCTTTTGAGGAAAGATCCTCAGTATCGCCTCGGGATCGCAGGATGTATCAGGCGGCATCCATTCTTCCAGAACATTGAGTGGGAGGATATAGAGAGCCGCCGTTCAACTCCCCCGTACCAGCCATCAACACCAAATCTCCGCTTGCAGACACTCCAGGAGATTCCATTAGATTTGGACACCACAGAGGACTCTTCATCTTACATGTCCTCTTCATGTGACATGTCCTCTGCATCTTGCACGTCCTCTTCATCAGGCAGCCAGAGTCTTTCTGGCTTTTCCTTTGTCACTCCAGACTGGATGGCCTGAAGGATGGATGGAGCCCTGGCCAAGTGTATTAAGATCGGTTGTTTCCAAGTAACATCATAAAATCATAATAAATTTGAGAAACACCTACATTTTTGTTATTGTTTCCTTCGTGTTCTATAACTACAGGTACCATTGTTTACATAGCTATAACCTCACAATAGAGCTTCTGCGTTTAAGACATCATACAGAGTTTGTGTATTGTAATTTATGGAGACAGGAATGTCCCAAATAAAACCGAATTTTAAGCAACCCACTTTATATGGCCCCAATGTAACTTAATTCATGTGATATCTGTGGTGACATAACAAGTATTGTTGTCAATGATTTGGACCTATATGTATACATTTGACTATGGATGTGTTAATGCTATTACCCTCACAGATGTGCCAGCCTGTAACAATGCACTATTAACACCATCACATCATAACCTCTTGCCTTTGCACATTAAACCAATAACTCGCAATCGCCAAGCCGAATTAACATGGCTCGTCATTAGCAGCTATCCTTAATCTCTACCCATATGTAGTGTATAAAACAGGCATATTAAGGGGCAGGGCTTTGGCAAGAGTTTTGATTCAGTGGCCTATTGATAGTGATCTATGTACATGGGGAAAAATTTCAAAGAAAGATTATACTTTTAATTTCAATTTAATTGTAATTGGATTTGAAGGAGGGACTGACCCTTTACTACCATTCAAAAGTTTGGGGCCACTCATGCTGTTTTCATGGAAAGCAAGGACATTTCTGTCTGTAACATAATTGCAAAAGGCTTTCTAATGATCAATTAGACTTTAAAACGGAAACTTCGATCAGCAAACACAACGTGCCATTGGAACACAGTAGTGATGGGAGTGATAAAGGGCCTCTGTATGCCTATAAAGATATTCCATTGTAACAATCAGCCGTTTCCAGCTACAATAGTCAGTTACACCAGCTTGATTTTGTTACTTTGTGCATAAGTTTAAATGAATCCTAAAATTCTATCAAATGCATTAAAAGGCAATTACATGGAAAACACTGGGAATGTCCATCCCTAAAGTGCTTGATCATGTTCACAAATATATTATTGGCTAAGGGGTATATTTTCCTTTTAAACACAGTTTAAACTGAAATTTGAATTACGAAAATGATTAAATGTCTGTATTCTTAACCTAAGAAAGGTTTATTCAACACTGAAAAAGAGGGCTAATATTTTGGGCAAATCACATACCCGGTTACTTCTGTATCTTCTAATAAAATAATTTCTCGGTGTATCTGGATCCCAGCTCCACAGCAACCCTTCGACATCCTGCTACCTTCTGGAGGTATCCCATGCTGTTGGAATGTATAAGGATATTAGAAATTATTTTTTGTAGTACAGCAATGAATGACTTGGCTTAATTGTCTACATATAAAAAGGAAACCTGTCCTTTATTGGTTGATGCCAGAGGAGCCCATTGCTCAGGGAGGCAGAGTGGCATATAGGGGGTTAAAAGAAAAACCAGGGAGTCAGAGTGGTATGTAGGCGTGTATAAGGCATATCTGGGGGGCAGAGTGGCAAATAGGGGGTCAAGAGGCATATCAGGGAGGCTGAGTGGCATATAGGGGTGTATAGGGCATATCTGGGGGTAGAGTGGCATATAAAGGGGTATAAAGCATTTCTGGGGGGGGCAGGTTGGCAAATAGAAGGACATAAAAACTAAAAATGCATTTTTCTCAATCATAGCTTTTATTAAATAGGAAAAAATAGTTTACATGAGAATTAATATTTACTAGTAAAACTTTTTTTCCCTCTAGGGTAGTCTTATATTCAGGCTTTTTCTTTTTTTCCTAAATGAATATTCAAATGTTGGGGATCGTCTTATAATTGAGCAAATGCGGGGTATATATATATAGATATATAGATATAGATATATACACACATACCCCGCATTGGCCCGATTATGGGTCGTAGTAAAACAGTATTTTATCTAACAAACTATTATTATAAGGAACACATGTATTTTAACACATTTTGGGATCTATTATGCAGTTAGGCAGCATATGTTATATACAAACAGAAACGTGGAAAACCAATAACCATTTTAAGGTCCCCCTTTTAATCATAGTGCATCTTACTTATATATTTAGCCCCCCTAGATAAGCCACTCTGCCCCCCCCCGACTTACCAGTGCATCTCCAGGCTTTCCTCCGTACTCCCTGGTGTCTACTGGAGGCAGCTGGGGGACGTCTGTTCCACGCGTGCAGACAACCTCCTCTACTGCTGGCCGGCACTTCCGCCGGGTCTTCTATGGTGGAGCACCGGAAGGTTATAACACTGGCTGCCAGAGAGAGGGATCCAGTTCCCCTGCACCTGCCCAGCGCCTGGAACTGCATGTCCTGGGCTTTGGGAGATAGGAATTGTGAATCCCTGCGCTAAACCCTGATTATAGGAAAAACTTGCGGCCTGTAGTCGGGCCAATACAGTATATTAAATATTATAGTGAATTAACTAAAAAATAGAAAAATGTTGGGTGCCATTAATATCCGGTCTTTAGATGACTCTCTGTGGGGTCCTAAACGGTGTGATTACAAAACATTGAAGTCTTGTTGTGTTAGACTTTAACCTCCTATTATGCTCATTTAAAAAAAAACAAGCTAAAGTGCAGCCAGGGCAAAACCCACCAGGGTTTTGTGGACCCACATAAATTTCCACTGCACCCATAATAAAGAAAAAAAAAAACTTATTATGATCATCTTTTATTTATATAGCGCCAAATTGCACCCACTCTGCACCTCCATAAATTGCACCTGCACCCATGTTGCGCCTAAAGGACTTCTTTCATTAATGTAATATTCTAAATATGTGCAGGAATATTTCTCTGTTAAACACATTACACAAACATACATATTCCACGGCTGCGGCTGCTGCTGCTGCTGCTTTATGGTGATGTGTTCAGTTACTTTGTTACATGTGAATAGCTGAGCGGATGAGTTTTGCAGCAGCTCGGATGTTATTAGAGTTTCAAGGATTTAAAGTAACGTGTAAGTCTAATGTAAATTCAACAAACATTAACACCCTGGTCATTTTATATGAATTTTCAAAAGATTTTTTTTTTTTTTTAAAGAAATCCACTAGAGTATTTACATCCATAAAGCAGTTAAGCAGAAGAGTCCTCTTTGTCACCTCACAGTGAATAGTGACATCACTGCCACTGTGAAGCAGGAGAACGTTCACCTGTTTACTCAGTGTAGTTGGGCGCCCGGCACTTGTAAGCAGCTATTCATAGCAGACTTGAAGTGTTGTTACCAACAACATCAGAGATTCTTGAGAATTAAAAGAGGAACCTTTTAAAAGGAAAGCTATGGGGGAGTGTTGTCTCCTCCTTGGACTAAGGTGGATTGGAAAGAGATGCTGCCCCAGAAAACTGCGGAAGCTTTTCAAACGAGTGAAAACATCTTCCGCTAACACCGCAAAAAGGAGTAAGGATCAGAACAAGGAGCACTTGGCCAGTAGAGTCCCTGTCCTCAAAGAGAAGAAAGAGAGTAGCAATACTCAGGAAGAAAGAGGGAGAGAGAGGAAGAGGACCAAACGTACTCCGAATGAGAGAGAGGAGAGCAGCCTGTGTCTCAGGGCAAATAAGACAACAAAACGCCCAAGAACCAGCACAGGCAGCTCGGAACATGAGAAAAAGCGGTGTAGATACAGCGAGAAAAGCAGACAGAGTCTGAGGCAGCAGGAGAAAGAAAGAGCAGGGGAACATCTGGAGGAGCGCAGAAGGGGAAAGGTTCCCATGAAAAGACGCAGGAGTATGGAGGAAAGCAGTCTTACTGCGAAAAGATTTCGGAGCCTTCTCCCCATGACGCTCTCCGGCTTCACCTTCCATTCGGTGCTGGGAGAAGGATCGTTTGGAAAGGTCATGTTGGCTTCTGTACCTAGAAGAAATTCCATGGTAGCGGTCAAAGCCATCCGCAAGAAAGCCATAAACCCCCAAGACTTACTTAAAGAGAGGAGGATGCTGGAGATGGCTCGAGACAGCCCATTCCTGTGTCACGGATATGCAGCCTTCCAAACTGAGACCTGCGGATTATTTGTAATGGAATATATGTCTGGTGGAAGCCTCCAGTCATATATGAATAGGGTGGGCTGCCTCACCGAGACCACAGCTGCATTTTATTCAGCTGAAATCATCTGTGGCATCCAGTTCCTCCACGCTCGGGGCGTTATACATCGAGACCTGAAGCCGGAAAACATCTTGCTTGACGGAGGGGGCCATGCGAAGATCTGCGATTTCGGTCTTGTTGCAGAAGGTATTTTTGGAACAGCAGAAACAGACGGAGAATGTGGAACATTCCTGTACATGGCCCCGGAAATCCATAACAACCAAACATACGGTGTTGCTGTGGACTGGTGGTCCTTTGGGGTGATGCTATTCCAGATGCTTAACGGGGCTTTACCATTCCATATAATCTATTCCATTCTACATGAAAGACCCCGGTATATCGAACGGCTCTCTGAAGAAGCTGGTGACATCTTGAAGCATCTTTTGAGGAAAGATCCTCAGTATCGCCTCGGGATCGCAGGATGTATCAGGCGGCATCCATTCTTCCAGAACATTGAGTGGGAGGATATAGAGAGCCGCCGTTCAACTCCCCCGTACCAGCCATCAACACCAAATCTCCGCTTGCAGACACTCCAGGAGATTCCATTAGATTTGGACACCACAGAGGACTCTTCATCTTACATGTCCTCTTCATGTGACATGTCCTCTGCATCTTGCACGTCCTCTTCATCAGGCAGCCAGAGTCTTTCTGGCTTTTCCTTTGTCACTCCAGACTGGATGGCCTGAAGGATGGATGGAGCCCTGGCCAAGTGTATTAAGATCGGTTGTTTCCAAGTAACATCATAAAATCATAATAAATTTGAGAAACACCTACATTTTTGTTATTGTTTCCTTCGTGTTCTATAACTACAGGTACCATTGTTTACATAGCTATAACCTCACAATAGAGCTTCTGCGTTTAAGACATCATACAGAGTTTGTGTATTGTAATTTATGGAGACAGGAATGTCCCAAATAAAACCGAATTTTAAGCAACCCACTTTATATGGCCCCAATGTAACTTAATTCATGTGATATCTGTGGTGACATAACAAGTATTGTTGTCAATGATTTGGACCTATATGTATACATTTGACTATGGATGTGTTAATGCTATTACCCTCACAGATGTGCCAGCCTGTAACAATGCACTATTAACACCATCACATCATAACCTCTTGCCTTTGCACATTAAACCAATAACTCGCAATCGCCAAGCCGAATTAACATGGCTCGTCATTAGCAGCTATCCTTAATCTCTACCCATATGTAGTGTATAAAACAGGCATATTAAGGGGCAGGGCTTTGGCAAGAGTTTTGATTCAGTGGCCTATTGATAGTGATCTATGTACATGGGGAAAAATTTCAAAGAAAGATTATACTTTTAATTTCAATTTAATTGTAATTGGATTTGAAGGAGGGACTGACCCTTTACTACCATTCAAAAGTTTGGGGCCACTCATGCTGTTTTCATGGAAAGCAAGGACATTTCTGTCTGTAACATAATTGCAAAAGGCTTTCTAATGATCAATTAGACTTTAAAACGGAAACTTCGATCAGCAAACACAACGTGCCATTGGAACACAGTAGTGATGGGAGTGATAAAGGGCCTCTGTATGCCTATAAAGATATTCCATTGTAACAATCAGCCGTTTCCAGCTACAATAGTCAGTTACACCAGCTTGATTTTGTTACTTTGTGCATAAGTTTAAATGAATCCTAAAATTCTATCAAATGCATTAAAAGGCAATTACATGGAAAACACTGGGAATGTCCATCCCTATAGTGCTTGATCATGTTCACAAATATATTATTGGCTAAGGGGTATATTTTCCTTTTAAACACAGTTTAAACTGAAATTTGAATTACGAAAATGATTAAATGTCTGTATTCTTAACCTAAGAAAGGTTTATTCAACACTGAAAAAGAGGGCTAATATTTTGGGCAAATCACATACCCGGTTACTTCTGTATCTTCTAATAAAATAATTTCTCGGTGTATCTGGATCCCAGCTCCACAGCAACCCTTCGACATCCTGCTACCTTCTGGAGGTATCCCATGCTGTTGGAATGTATAAGGATATTAGAAATTATTTTTTGTAGTACAGCAATGAATGACTTGGCTTAATTGTCTACATATAAAAAGGAAACCTGTCCTTTATTGGTTGATGCCAGAGGAGCCCATTGCTCAGGGAGGCAGAGTGGCATATAGGGGGTTAAAAGAAAAACCAGGGAGTCAGAGTGGTATGTAGGCGTGTATAAGGCATATCTGGGGGGCAGAGTGGCAAATAGGGGGTCAAGAGGCATATCAGGGAGGCTGAGTGGCATATAGGGGTGTATAGGGCATATCTGGGGGTAGAGTGGCATATAAAGGGGTATAAAGCATTTCTGGGGGGGGCAGGTTGGCAAATAGAAGGACATAAAAACTAAAAATGCATTTTTCTCAATCATAGCTTTTATTAAATAGGAAAAAATAGTTTACATGAGAATTAATATTTACTAGTAAAACTTTTTTTCCCTCTAGGGTAGTCTTATATTCAGGCTTTTTCTTTTTTTCCTAAATGAATATTCAAATGTTGGGGATCGTCTTATAATTGAGCAAATGCGGGGTATATATATATAGATATATAGATATAGATATATACACACATACACCGCATTGGCCCGATTATGGGTCGTAGTAAAACAGTATTTTATCTAACAAACTATTATTATAAGGAACACATGTATTTTAACACATTTTGGGATCTATTATGCAGTTAGGCAGCATATGTTATATACAAACAGAAACGTGGAAAACCAATAACCATTTTAAGGTCCCCCTTTTAATCATAGTGCATCTTACTTATATATTTAGCCCCCCTAGATAAGCCACTCTGCCCCCCCCCCGACTTACCAGTGCATCTCCAGGCTTTCCTCCGTACTCCCTGGTGTCTACTGGAGGCAGCTGGGGGACGTCTGTTCCACGCGTGCAGACAACCTCCTCTACTGCTGGCCGGCACTTCCGCCGGGTCTTCTATGGTGGAGCACCGGAAGGTTATAGCACTGGCTGCCAGAGAGAGGGATCCAGTTCCCCTGCACCTGCCCAGCGCCTGGAACTGCATGTCCTGGGCTTTGGGAGATAGGAATTGTGAATCCCTGCGCTAAACCCTGATTATAGGAAAAACTTGCGGCCTGTAGTCGGGCCAATACAGTATATTAAATATTATAGTGAATTAACTAAAAAATAGAAAAATGTTGGGTGCCATTAATATCCGGTCTTTAGATGACTCTCTGTGGGGTCCTAAACGGTGTGATTACAAAACATTGAAGTCTTGTTGTGTTAGACTTTAACCTCCTATTATGCTCATTTAAAAAAAAACAAGCTAAAGTGCAGCCAGGGCAAAACCCACCAGGGTTTTGTGGACCCACATAAATTTCCACTGCACCCATAATAAAGAAAAAAAAAAACTTATTATGATCATCTTTTATTTATATAGCGCCAAATTGCACCCACTCTGCACCTCCATAAATTGCACCTGCACCCATGTTGCGCCTAAAGGACTTCTTTCATTAATGTAATATTCTAAATATGTGCAGGAATATTTCTCTGTTAAACACATTACACAAACATACATATTCCACGGCTGCGGCTGCTGCTGCTGCTGCTTTATGGTGATGTGTTCAGTTACTTTGTTACATGTGAATAGCTGAGCGGATGAGTTTTGCAGCAGCTCGGATGTTATTAGAGTTTCAAGGATTTAAAGTAACGTGTAAGTCTAATGTAAATTCAACAAACATTAACACCCTGGTCATTTTATATGAATTTTCAAAAGATTTTTTTTTTTTTTAAAGAAATCCACTAGAGTATTTACATCCATAAAGCAGTTAAGCAGAAGAGTCCTCTTTGTCACCTCACAGTGAATAGTGACATCACTGCCACTGTGAAGCAGGAGAACGTTCACCTGTTTACTCAGTGTAGTTGGGCGCCCGGCACTTGTAAGCAGCTATTCATAGCAGACTTGAAGTGTTGTTACCAACAACATCAGAGATTCTTGAGAATTAAAAGAGGAACCTTTTAAAAGGAAAGCTATGGGGGAGTGTTGTCTCCTCCTTGGACTAAGGTGGATTGGAAAGAGATGCTGCCCCAGAAAACTGCGGAAGCTTTTCAAACGAGTGAAAACATCTTCCGCTAACACCGCAAAAAGGAGTAAGGATCAGAACAAGGAGCACTTGGCCAGTAGAGTCCCTGTCCTCAAAGAGAAGAAAGAGAGTAGCAATACTCAGGAAGAAAGAGGGAGAGAGAGGAAGAGGACCAAACGTACTCCGAATGAGAGAGAGGAGAGCAGCCTGTGTCTCAGGGCAAATAAGACAACAAAACGCCCAAGAACCAGCACAGGCAGCTCGGAACATGAGAAAAAGCGGTGTAGATACAGCGAGAAAAGCAGACAGAGTCTGAGGCAGCAGGAGAAAGAAAGAGCAGGGGAACATCTGGAGGAGCGCAGAAGGGGAAAGGTTCCCATGAAAAGACGCAGGAGTATGGAGGAAAGCAGTCTTACTGCGAAAAGATTTCGGAGCCTTCTCCCCATGACGCTCTCCGGCTTCACCTTCCATTCGGTGCTGGGAGAAGGATCGTTTGGAAAGGTCATGTTGGCTTCTGTACCTAGAAGAAATTCCATGGTAGCGGTCAAAGCCATCCGCAAGAAAGCCATAAACCCCCAAGACTTACTTAAAGAGAGGAGGATGCTGGAGATGGCTCGAGACAGCCCATTCCTGTGTCACGGATATGCAGCCTTCCAAACTGAGACCTGCAGATTATTTGTAATGGAATATATGTCTGGTGGAAGCCTCCAGTCATATATGAATAGGGTGGGCTGCCTCACCGAGACCACAGCTGCATTTTATTCAGCTGAAATCATCTGTGGCATCCAGTTCCTCCACGCTCGGGGCGTTATACATCGAGACCTGAAGCCGGAAAACATCTTGCTTGACGGAGGGGGCCATGCGAAGATCTGCGATTTCGGTCTTGTTGCAGAAGGTATTTTTGGAACAGCAGAAACAGACGGAGAATGTGGAACATTCCTGTACATGGCCCCGGAAATCCATAACAACCAAACATACGGTGTTGCTGTGGACTGGTGGTCCTTTGGGGTGATGCTATTCCAGATGCTTAACGGGGCTTTACCATTCCATATAATCTATTCCATTCTACATGAAAGACCCCGGTATATCGAACGGCTCTCTGAAGAAGCTGGTGACATCTTGAAGCATCTTTTGAGGAAAGATCCTCAGTATCGCCTCGGGATCGCAGGATGTATCAGGCGGCATCCATTCTTCCAGAACATTGAGTGGGAGGATATAGAGAGCCGCCGTTCAACTCCCCCGTACCAGCCATCAACACCAAATCTCCGCTTGCAGACACTCCAGGAGATTCCATTAGATTTGGACACCACAGAGGACTCTTCATCTTACATGTCCTCTTCATGTGACATGTCCTCTGCATCTTGCACGTCCTCTTCATCAGGCAGCCAGAGTCTTTCTGGCTTTTCCTTTGTCACTCCAGACTGGATGGCCTGAAGGATGGATGGAGCCCTGGCCAAGTGTATTAAGATCGGTTGTTTCCAAGTAACATCATAAAATCATAATAAATTTGAGAAACACCTACATTTTTGTTATTGTTTCCTTCGTGTTCTATAACTACAGGTACCATTGTTTACATAGCTATAACCTCACAATAGAGCTTCTGCGTTTAAGACATCATACAGAGTTTGTGTATTGTAATTTATGGAGACAGGAATGTCCCAAATAAAACCGAATTTTAAGCAACCCACTTTATATGGCCCCAATGTAACTTAATTCATGTGATATCTGTGGTGACATAACAAGTATTGTTGTCAATGATTTGGACCTATATGTATACATTTGACTATGGATGTGTTAATGCTATTACCCTCACAGATGTGCCAGCCTGTAACAATGCACTATTAACACCATCACATCATAACCTCTTGCCTTTGCACATTAAACCAATAACTCGCAATCGCCAAGCCGAATTAACATGGCTCGTCATTAGCAGCTATCCTTAATCTCTACCCATATGTAGTGTATAAAACAGGCATATTAAGGGGCAGGGCTTTGGCAAGAGTTTTGATTCAGTGGCCTATTGATAGTGATCTATGTACATGGGGAAAAATTTCAAAGAAAGATTATACTTTTAATTTCAATTTAATTGTAATTGGATTTGAAGGAGGGACTGACCCTTTACTACCATTCAAAAGTTTGGGGCCACTCATGCTGTTTTCATGGAAAGCAAGGACATTTCTGTCTGTAACATAATTGCAAAAGGCTTTCTAATGATCAATTAGACTTTTAAACGGAAACTTCGATCAGCAAACACAACGTGCCATTGGAACACAGTAGTGATGGGAGTGATAAAGGGCCTCTGTATGCCTATAAAGATATTCCATTGTAACAATCAGCCGTTTCCAGCTACAATAGTCAGTTACACCAGCTTGATTTTGTTACTTTGTGCATAAGTTTAAATGAATCCTAAAATTCTATCAAATGCATTAAAAGGCAATTACATGGAAAACACTGGGAATGTCCATCCCTAAAGTGCTTGATCATGTTCACAAATATATTATTGGCTAAGGGGTATATTTTCCCTTTAAACACAGTTTAAACTGAAATTTGAATTACGAAAATGATTAAATGTCTGTATTCTTAACCTAAGAAAGGTTTATTCAACACTGAAAAAGAGGGCTAATATTTTGGGCAAATCACATACCCGGTTACTTCTGTATCTTCTAATAAAATAATTTCTCGGTGTATCTGGATCCCAGCTCCACAGCAACCCTTCGACATCCTGCTACCTTCTGGAGGTATCCCATGCTGTTGGAATGTATAAGGATATTAGAAATTATTTTTTGTAGTACAGCAATGAATGACTTGGCTTAATTGTCTACATATAAAAAGGAAACCTGTCCTTTATTGGTTGATGCCAGAGGAGCCCATTGCTCAGGGAGGCAGAGTGGCATATAGGGGGTTAAAAGAAAAACCAGGGAGTCAGAGTGGTATGTAGGCGTGTATAAGGCATATCTGGGGGGCAGAGTGGCAAATAGGGGGTCAAGAGGCATATCAGGGAGGCTGAGTGGCATATAGGGGTGTATAGGGCATATCTGGGGGTAGAGTGGCATATAAAGGGGTATAAAGCATTTCGGGGGGGGGCAGGTTGGCAAATAGAAGGACATAAAAACTAAAAATGCATTTTTCTCAATCATAGCTTTTATTAAATAGGAAAAAATAGTTTACATGAGAATTAATATTTACTAGTAAAACTTTTTTTCCCTCTAGGGTAGTCTTATATTCAGGCTTTTTCTTTTTTTCCTAAATGAATATTCAAATGTTGGGGATCGTCTTATAATTGAGCAAATGCGGGGTATATATATATAGATATATAGATATAGATATATACACACATACACCGCATTGGCCCGATTATGGGTCGTAGTAAAACAGTATTTTATCTAACAAACTATTATTATAAGGAACACATGTATTTTAACACATTTTGGGATCTATTATGCAGTTAGGCAGCATATGTTATATACAAACAGAAACGTGAAAAACCAATAACCATTTTAAGGTCCCCCTTTTAATCATAGTGCATCTTACTTATATATTTAGCCCCCCTAGATAAGCCACTCTGCCCCCCCCCCGACTTACCAGTGCATCTCCAGGCTTTCCTCCGTACTCCCTGGTGTCTACTGGAGGCAGCTGGGGGACGTCTGTTCCATGCGTGCAGACAACCTCCTCTACTGCTGGCCGGCGCTTCCGCCGGGTCTTCTATGGTGGAGCACCGGAAGGTTATAACACTGGCTGCCAGAGAGAGGGATCCAGTTCCCCTGCACCTGCCCAGCGCCTGGAACTGCATGTCCTGGGCTTTGGGAGATAGGAATTGTGAATCCCTGCGCTAAACCCTGATTATAGGAAAAACTTGCGGCCTGTAGTCGGGCCAATACAGTATATTAAATATTATAGTGAATTAACTAAAAAATAGAAAAATGTTGGGTGCCATTAATATCCGGTCTTTAGATGACTCTCTGTGGGGTCCTAAACGGTGTGATTACAAAACATTGAAGTCTTGTTGTGTTAGACTTTAACCTCCTATTATGCTCATTTAAAAAAAACAAGCTAAAGTGCAGCCAGGGCAAAACCCACCAGGGTTTTGTGGACCCACATAAATTTCCACTGCACCCATAATAAAGAAAAAAAAAACTTATTATGATCATCTTTTATTTATATAGCGCCAAATTGCACCCACTCTGCACCTCCATAAATTGCACCTGCACCCATGTTGCGCCTAAAGGACTTCTTTCATTAATGTAATATTCTAAATATGTGCAGGAATATTTCTCTGTTAAACACATTACACAAACATACATATTCCACGGCTGCTGCTGCTGCTGCTGCTGCTTTATGGTGATGTGTTCAGTTACTTTGTTACATGTGAATAGCTGAGCGGATGAGTTTTGCAGCAGCTCGGATGTTATTAGAGTTTCAAGGATTTAAAGTAACGTGTAAGTCTAATGTAAATTCAACAAACATTAACACCCTGGTCATTTTATATGAATTTTCAAAAGATTTTTTTTTTTTTTTTTTTTTTTAAAGAAATCCACTAGAGTATTTACATCCATAAAGCAGTTAAGCAGAAGAGTCCTCTTTGTCACCTCACAGTGAATAGTGACATCACTGCCACTGTGAAGCAGGAGAACGTTCACCTGTTTACTCAGTGTAGTTGGGCGCCCGGCACTTGTAAGCAGCTATTCATAGCAGACTTGAAGTGTTGTTACCAACAACATCAGAGATTCTTGAGAATTAAAAGAGGAACCTTTTAAAAGGAAAGCTATGGGGGAGTGTTGTCTCCTCCTTGGACTAAGGTGGATTGGAAAGAGATGCTGCCCCAGAAAACTGCGGAAGCTTTTCAAACGAGTGAAAACATCTTCCGCTAACACCGCAAAAAGGAGTAAGGATCAGAACAAGGAGCACTTGGCCAGTAGAGTCCCTGTCCTCAAAGAGAAGAAAGAGAGTAGCAATACTCAGGAAGAAAGAGGGAGAGAGAGGAAGAGGACCAAACGTACTCCGAATGAGAGAGAGGAGAGCAGCCTGTGTCTCAGGGCAAATAAGACAACAAAACGCCCAAGAACCAGCACAGGCAGCTCGGAACATGAGAAAAAGCGGTGTAGATACAGCGAGAAAAGCAGACAGAGTCTGAGGCAGCAGGAGAAAGAAAGAGCAGGGGAACATCTGGAGGAGCGCAGAAGGGGAAAGGTTCCCATGAAAAGACGCAGGAGTATGGAGGAAAGCAGTCTTACTGCGAAAAGATTTCGGAGCCTTCTCCCCATGACGCTCTCCGGCTTCACCTTCCATTCGGTGCTGGGAGAAGGATCGTTTGGAAAGGTCATGTTGGCTTCTGTACCTAGAAGAAATTCCATGGTAGCGGTCAAAGCCATCCGCAAGAAAGCCATAAACCCCCAAGACTTACTTAAAGAGAGGAGGATGCTGGAGATGGCTCGAGACAGCCCATTCCTGTGTCACGGATATGCAGCCTTCCAAACTGAGACCTGCGGATTATTTGTAATGGAATATATGTCTGGTGGAAGCCTCCAGTCATATATGAATAGGGTGGGCTGCCTCACCGAGACCACAGCTGCATTTTATTCAGCTGAAATCATCTGTGGCATCCAGTTCCTCCACGCTCGGGGCGTTATACATCGAGACCTGAAGCCGGAAAACATCTTGCTTGACGGAGGGGGCCATGCGAAGATCTGCGATTTCGGTCTTGTTGCAGAAGGTATTTTTGGAACAGCAGAAACAGACGGAGAATGTGGAACATTCCTGTACATGGCCCCGGAAATCCATAACAACCAAACATACGGTGTTGCTGTGGACTGGTGGTCCTTTGGGGTGATGCTATTCCAGATGCTTAACGGGGCTTTACCATTCCATATAATCTATTCCATTCTACATGAAAGACCCCGGTATATCGAACGGCTCTCTGAAGAAGCTGGTGACATCTTGAAGCATCTTTTGAGGAAAGATCCTCAGTATCGCCTCGGGATCGCAGGATGTATCAGGCGGCATCCATTCTTCCAGAACATTGAGTGGGAGGATATAGAGAGCCGCCGTTCAACTCCCCCGTACCAGCCATCAACACCAAATCTCCGCTTGCAGACACTCCAGGAGATTCCATTAGATTTGGACACCACAGAGGACTCTTCATCTTACATGTCCTCTTCATGTGACATGTCCTCTGCATCTTGCACGTCCTCTTCATCAGGCAGCCAGAGTCTTTCTGGCTTTTCCTTTGTCACTCCAGACTGGATGGCCTGAAGGATGGATGGAGCCCTGGCCAAGTGTATTAAGATCGGTTGTTTCCAAGTAACATCATAAAATCATAATAAATTTGAGAAACACCTACATTTTTGTTATTGTTTCCTTCGTGTTCTATAACTACAGGTACCATTGTTTACATAGCTATAACCTCACAATAGAGCTTCTGCGTTTAAGACATCATACAGAGTTTGTGTATTGTAATTTATGGAGACAGGAATGTCCCAAATAAAACCGAATTTTAAGCAACCCACTTTATATGGCCCCAATGTAACTTAATTCATGTGATATCTGTGGTGACATAACAAGTATTGTTGTCAATGATTTGGACCTATATGTATACATTTGACTATGGATGTGTTAATGCTATTACCCTCACAGATGTGCCAGCCTGTAACAATGCACTATTAACACCATCACATCATAACCTCTTGCCTTTGCACATTAAACCAATAACTCGCAATCGCCAAGCCGAATTAACATGGCTCGTCATTAGCAGCTATCCTTAATCTCTACCCATATGTAGTGTATAAAACAGGCATATTAAGGGGCAGGGCTTTGGCAAGAGTTTTGATTCAGTGGCCTATTGATAGTGATCTATGTACATGGGGAAAAATTTCAAAGAAAGATTATACTTTTAATTTCAATTTAATTGTAATTGGATTTGAAGGAGGGACTGACCCTTTACTACCATTCAAAAGTTTGGGGCCACTCATGCTGTTTTCATGGAAAGCAAGGACATTTCTGTCTGTAACATAATTGCAAAAGGCTTTCTAATGATCAATTAGACTTTAAAACGGAAACTTCGATCAGCAAACACAACGTGCCATTGGAACACAGTAGTGATGGGAGTGATAAAGGGCCTCTGTATGCCTATAAAGATATTCCATTGTAACAATCAGCCGTTTCCAGCTACAATAGTCAGTTACACCAGCTTGATTTTGTTACTTTGTGCATAAGTTTAAATGAATCCTAAAATTCTATCAAATGCATTAAAAGGCAATTACATGGAAAACACTGGGAATGTCCATCCCTATAGTGCTTGATCATGTTCACAAATATATTATTGGCTAAGGGGTATATTTTCCTTTTAAACACAGTTTAAACTGAAATTTGAATTACGAAAATGATTAAATGTCTGTATTCTTAACCTAAGAAAGGTTTATTCAACACTGAAAAAGAGGGCTAATATTTTGGGCAAATCACATACCCGGTTACTTCTGTATCTTCTAATAAAATAATTTCTCGGTGTATCTGGATCCCAGCTCCACAGCAACCCTTCGACATCCTGCTTCTGGAGGTATCCCATGCTGTTGGAATGTATAAGGATATTAGAAATTATTTTTTGTAGTACAGCAATGAATGACTTGGCTTAATTGTCTACATATAAAAAGGAAACCTGTCCTTTATTGGTTGATGCCAGAGGAGCCCATTGCTCAGGGAGGCAGAGTGGCATATAGGGGGTTAAAAGAAAAACCAGGGAGTCAGAGTGGTATGTAGGCGTGTATAAGGCATATCTGGGGGGCAGAGTGGCAAATAGGGGGTCAAGAGGCATATCAGGGAGGCTGAGTGGCATATAGGGGTGTATAGGGCATATCTGGGGGTAGAGTGGCATATAAAGGGGTATAAAGCATTTCTGGGGGGGGCAGGTTGGCAAATAGAAGGACATAAAAACTAAAAATGCATTTTTCTCAATCATAGCTTTTATTAAATAGGAAAAAATAGTTTACATGAGAATTAATATTTACTAGTAAAACTTTTTTTCCCTCTAGGGTAGTCTTATATTCAGGCTTTTTCTTTTTTTCCTAAATGAATATTCAAATGTTGGGGATCGTCTTATAATTGAGCAAATGCGGGGTATATATATATAGATATATAGATATAGATATATACACACATACACCGCATTGGCCCGATTATGGGTCGTAGTAAAACAGTATTTTATCTAACAAACTATTATTATAAGGAACACATGTATTTTAACACATTTTGGGATCTATTATGCAGTTAGGCAGCATATGTTATATACAAACAGAAACGTGGAAAACCAATAACCATTTTAAGGTCCCCCTTTTAATCATAGTGCATCTTACTTATATATTTAGCCCCCCTAGATAAGCCACTCTGCCCCCCCCCCGACTTACCAGTGCATCTCCAGGCTTTCCTCCGTACTCCCTGGTGTCTACTGGAGGCAGCTGGGGGACGTCTGTTCCACGCGTGCAGACAACCTCCTCTACTGCTGGCCGGCACTTCCGCCGGGTCTTCTATGGTGGAGCACCGGAAGGTTATAGCACTGGCTGCCAGAGAGAGGGATCCAGTTCCCCTGCACCTGCCCAGCGCCTGGAACTGCATGTCCTGGGCTTTGGGAGATAGGAATTGTGAATCCCTGCGCTAAACCCTGATTATAGGAAAAACTTGCGGCCTGTAGTCGGGCCAATACAGTATATTAAATATTATAGTGAATTAACTAAAAAATAGAAAAATGTTGGGTGCCATTAATATCCGGTCTTTAGATGACTCTCTGTGGGGTCCTAAACGGTGTGATTACAAAACATTGAAGTCTTGTTGTGTTAGACTTTAACCTCCTATTATGCTCATTTAAAAAAAAACAAGCTAAAGTGCAGCCAGGGCAAAACCCACCAGGGTTTTGTGGACCCACATAAATTTCCACTGCACCCATAATAAAGAAAAAAAAAAACTTATTATGATCATCTTTTATTTATATAGCGCCAAATTGCACCCACTCTGCACCTCCATAAATTGCACCTGCACCCATGTTGCGCCTAAAGGACTTCTTTCATTAATGTAATATTCTAAATATGTGCAGGAATATTTCTCTGTTAAACACATTACACAAACATACATATTCCACGGCTGCGGCTGCTGCTGCTGCTGCTTTATGGTGATGTGTTCAGTTACTTTGTTACATGTGAATAGCTGAGCGGATGAGTTTTGCAGCAGCTCGGATGTTATTAGAGTTTCAAGGATTTAAAGTAACGTGTAAGTCTAATGTAAATTCAACAAACATTAACACCCTGGTCATTTTATATGAATTTTCAAAAGATTTTTTTTTTTTTTAAAGAAATCCACTAGAGTATTTACATCCATAAAGCAGTTAAGCAGAAGAGTCCTCTTTGTCACCTCACAGTGAATAGTGACATCACTGCCACTGTGAAGCAGGAGAACGTTCACCTGTTTACTCAGTGTAGTTGGGCGCCCGGCACTTGTAAGCAGCTATTCATAGCAGACTTGAAGTGTTGTTACCAACAACATCAGAGATTCTTGAGAATTAAAAGAGGAACCTTTTAAAAGGAAAGCTATGGGGGAGTGTTGTCTCCTCCTTGGACTAAGGTGGATTGGAAAGAGATGCTGCCCCAGAAAACTGCGGAAGCTTTTCAAACGAGTGAAAACATCTTCCGCTAACACCGCAAAAAGGAGTAAGGATCAGAACAAGGAGCACTTGGCCAGTAGAGTCCCTGTCCTCAAAGAGAAGAAAGAGAGTAGCAATACTCAGGAAGAAAGAGGGAGAGAGAGGAAGAGGACCAAACGTACTCCGAATGAGAGAGAGGAGAGCAGCCTGTGTCTCAGGGCAAATAAGACAACAAAACGCCCAAGAACCAGCACAGGCAGCTCGGAACATGAGAAAAAGCGGTGTAGATACAGCGAGAAAAGCAGACAGAGTCTGAGGCAGCAGGAGAAAGAAAGAGCAGGGGAACATCTGGAGGAGCGCAGAAGGGGAAAGGTTCCCATGAAAAGACGCAGGAGTATGGAGGAAAGCAGTCTTACTGCGAAAAGATTTCGGAGCCTTCTCCCCATGACGCTCTCCGGCTTCACCTTCCATTCGGTGCTGGGAGAAGGATCGTTTGGAAAGGTCATGTTGGCTTCTGTACCTAGAAGAAATTCCATGGTAGCGGTCAAAGCCATCCGCAAGAAAGCCATAAACCCCCAAGACTTACTTAAAGAGAGGAGGATGCTGGAGATGGCTCGAGACAGCCCATTCCTGTGTCACGGATATGCAGCCTTCCAAACTGAGACCTGCAGATTATTTGTAATGGAATATATGTCTGGTGGAAGCCTCCAGTCATATATGAATAGGGTGGGCTGCCTCACCGAGACCACAGCTGCATTTTATTCAGCTGAAATCATCTGTGGCATCCAGTTCCTCCACGCTCGGGGCGTTATACATCGAGACCTGAAGCCGGAAAACATCTTGCTTGACGGAGGGGGCCATGCGAAGATCTGCGATTTCGGTCTTGTTGCAGAAGGTATTTTTGGAACAGCAGAAACAGACGGAGAATGTGGAACATTCCTGTACATGGCCCCGGAAATCCATAACAACCAAACATACGGTGTTGCTGTGGACTGGTGGTCCTTTGGGGTGATGCTATTCCAGATGCTTAACGGGGCTTTACCATTCCATATAATCTATTCCATTCTACATGAAAGACCCCGGTATATCGAACGGCTCTCTGAAGAAGCTGGTGACATCTTGAAGCATCTTTTGAGGAAAGATCCTCAGTATCGCCTCGGGATCGCAGGATGTATCAGGCGGCATCCATTCTTCCAGAACATTGAGTGGGAGGATATAGAGAGCCGCCGTTCAACTCCCCCGTACCAGCCATCAACACCAAATCTCCGCTTGCAGACACTCCAGGAGATTCCATTAGATTTGGACACCACAGAGGACTCTTCATCTTACATGTCCTCTTCATGTGACATGTCCTCTGCATCTTGCACGTCCTCTTCATCAGGCAGCCAGAGTCTTTCTGGCTTTTCCTTTGTCACTCCAGACTGGATGGCCTGAAGGATGGATGGAGCCCTGGCCAAGTGTATTAAGATCGGTTGTTTCCAAGTAACATCATAAAATCATAATAAATTTGAGAAACACCTACATTTTTGTTATTGTTTCCTTCGTGTTCTATAACTACAGGTACCATTGTTTACATAGCTATAACCTCACAATAGAGCTTCTGCGTTTAAGACATCATACAGAGTTTGTGTATTGTAATTTATGGAGACAGGAATGTCCCAAATAAAACCGAATTTTAAGCAACCCACTTTATATGGCCCCAATGTAACTTAATTCATGTGATATCTGTGGTGACATAACAAGTATTGTTGTCAATGATTTGGACCTATATGTATACATTTGACTATGGATGTGTTAATGCTATTACCCTCACAGATGTGCCAGCCTGTAACAATGCACTATTAACACCATCACATCATAACCTCTTGCCTTTGCACATTAAACCAATAACTCGCAATCGCCAAGCCGAATTAACATGGCTCGTCATTAGCAGCTATCCTTAATCTCTACCCATATGTAGTGTATAAAACAGGCATATTAAGGGGCAGGGCTTTGGCAAGAGTTTTGATTCAGTGGCCTATTGATAGTGATCTATGTACATGGGGAAAAATTTCAAAGAAAGATTATACTTTTAATTTCAATTTAATTGTAATTGGATTTGAAGGAGGGACTGACCCTTTACTACCATTCAAAAGTTTGGGGCCACTCATGCTGTTTTCATGGAAAGCAAGGACATTTCTGTCTGTAACATAATTGCAAAAGGCTTTCTAATGATCAATTAGACTTTTAAACGGAAACTTCGATCAGCAAACACAACGTGCCATTGGAACACAGTAGTGATGGGAGTGATAAAGGGCCTCTGTATGCCTATAAAGATATTCCATTGTAACAATCAGCCGTTTCCAGCTACAATAGTCAGTTACACCAGCTTGATTTTGTTACTTTGTGCATAAGTTTAAATGAATCCTAAAATTCTATCAAATGCATTAAAAGGCAATTACATGGAAAACACTGGGAATGTCCATCCCTAAAGTGCTTGATCATGTTCACAAATATATTATTGGCTAAGGGGTATATTTTCCCTTTAAACACAGTTTAAACTGAAATTTGAATTACGAAAATGATTAAATGTCTGTATTCTTAACCTAAGAAAGGTTTATTCAACACTGAAAAAGAGGGCTAATATTTTGGGCAAATCACATACCCGGTTACTTCTGTATCTTCTAATAAAATAATTTCTCGGTGTATCTGGATCCCAGCTCCACAGCAACCCTTCGACATCCTGCTACCTTCTGGAGGTATCCCATGCTGTTGGAATGTATAAGGATATTAGAAATTATTTTTTGTAGTACAGCAATGAATGACTTGGCTTAATTGTCTACATATAAAAAGGAAACCTGTCCTTTATTGGTTGATGCCAGAGGAGCCCATTGCTCAGGGAGGCAGAGTGGCATATAGGGGGTTAAAAGAAAAACCAGGGAGTCAGAGTGGTATGTAGGCGTGTATAAGGCATATCTGGGGGGCAGAGTGGCAAATAGGGGGTCAAGAGGCATATCAGGGAGGCTGAGTGGCATATAGGGGTGTATAGGGCATATCTGGGGGTAGAGTGGCATATAAAGGGGTATAAAGCATTTCTGGGGGGGGCAGGTTGGCAAATAGAAGGACATAAAAACTAAAAATGCATTTTTCTCAATCATAGCTTTTATTAAATAGGAAAAAATAGTTTACATGAGAATTAATATTTACTAGTAAAACTTTTTTTCCCTCTAGGGTAGTCTTATATTCAGGCTTTTTCTTTTTTTCCTAAATGAATATTCAAATGTTGGGGATCGTCTTATAATTGAGCAAATGCGGGGTATATATATATAGATATATAGATATAGATATATACACACATACACCGCATTGGCCCGATTATGGGTCGTAGTAAAACAGTATTTTATCTAACAAACTATTATTATAAGGAACACATGTATTTTAACACATTTTGGGATCTATTATGCAGTTAGGCAGCATATGTTATATACAAACAGAAACGTGGAAAACCAATAACCATTTTAAGGTCCCCCTTTTAATCATAGTGCATCTTACTTATATATTTAGCCCCCCTAGATAAGCCACTCTGCCCCCCCCCGACTTACCAGTGCATCTCCAGGCTTTCCTCCGTACTCCCTGGTGTCTACTGGAGGCAGCTGGGGGACGTCTGTTCCACGCGTGCAGACAACCTCCTCTACTGCTGGCCGGCACTTCCGCCGGGTCTTCTATGGTGGAGCACCGGAAGGTTATAGCACTGGCTGCCAGAGAGAGGGATCCAGTTCCCCTGCACCTGCCCAGCGCCTGGAACTGCATGTCCTGGGCTTTGGGAGATAGGAATTGTGAATCCCTGCGCTAAACCCTGATTATAGGAAAAACTTGCGGCCTGTAGTCGGGCCAATACAGTATATTAAATATTATAGTGAATTAACTAAAAAATAGAAAAATGTTGGGTGCCATTAATATCCGGTCTTTAGATGACTCTCTGTGGGGTCCTAAACGGTGTGATTACAAAACATTGAAGTCTTGTTGTGTTAGACTTTAACCTCCTATTATGCTCATTTAAAAAAAAACAAGCTAAAGTGCAGCCAGGGCAAAACCCACCAGGGTTTTGTGGACCCACATAAATTTCCACTGCACCCATAATAAAGAAAAAAAAAACTTATTATGATCATCTTTTATTTATATAGCGCCAAATTGCACCCACTCTGCACCTCCATAAATTGCACCTGCACCCATGTTGCGCCTAAAGGACTTCTTTCATTAATGTAATATTCTAAATATGTGCAGGAATATTTCTCTGTTAAACACATTACACAAACATACATATTCCACGGCTGCGGCTGCTGCTGCTGCTGCTTTATGGTGATGTGTTCAGTTACTTTGTTACATGTGAATAGCTGAGCGGATGAGTTTTGCAGCAGCTCGGATGTTATTAGAGTTTCAAGGATTTAAAGTAACGTGTAAGTCTAATGTAAATTCAACAAACATTAACACCCTGGTCATTTTATATGAATTTTCAAAAGATTTTTTTTTTTTTTAAAGAAATCCACTAGAGTATTTACATCCATAAAGCAGTTAAGCAGAAGAGTCCTCTTTGTCACCTCACAGTGAATAGTGACATCACTGCCACTGTGAAGCAGGAGAACGTTCACCTGTTTACTCAGTGTAGTTGGGCGCCCGGCACTTGTAAGCAGCTATTCATAGCAGACTTGAAGTGTTGTTACCAACAACATCAGAGATTCTTGAGAATTAAAAGAGGAACCTTTTAAAAGGAAAGCTATGGGGGAGTGTTGTCTCCTCCTTGGACTAAGGTGGATTGGAAAGAGATGCTGCCCCAGAAAACTGCGGAAGCTTTTCAAACGAGTGAAAACATCTTCCGCTAACACCGCAAAAAGGAGTAAGGATCAGAACAAGGAGCACTTGGCCAGTAGAGTCCCTGTCCTCAAAGAGAAGAAAGAGAGTAGCAATACTCAGGAAGAAAGAGGGAGAGAGAGGAAGAGGACCAAACGTACTCCGAATGAGAGAGAGGAGAGCAGCCTGTGTCTCAGGGCAAATAAGACAACAAAACGCCCAAGAACCAGCACAGGCAGCTCGGAACATGAGAAAAAGCGGTGTAGATACAGCGAGAAAAGCAGACAGAGTCTGAGGCAGCAGGAGAAAGAAAGAGCAGGGGAACATCTGGAGGAGCGCAGAAGGGGAAAGGTTCCCATGAAAAGACGCAGGAGTATGGAGGAAAGCAGTCTTACTGCGAAAAGATTTCGGAGCCTTCTCCCCATGACGCTCTCCGGCTTCACCTTCCATTCGGTGCTGGGAGAAGGATCGTTTGGAAAGGTCATGTTGGCTTCTGTACCTAGAAGAAATTCCATGGTAGCGGTCAAAGCCATCCGCAAGAAAGCCATAAACCCCCAAGACTTACTTAAAGAGAGGAGGATGCTGGAGATGGCTCGAGACAGCCCATTCCTGTGTCACGGATATGCAGCCTTCCAAACTGAGACCTGCGGATTATTTGTAATGGAATATATGTCTGGTGGAAGCCTCCAGTCATATATGAATAGGGTGGGCTGCCTCACCGAGACCACAGCTGCATTTTATTCAGCTGAAATCATCTGTGGCATCCAGTTCCTCCACGCTCGGGGCGTTATACATCGAGACCTGAAGCCGGAAAACATCTTGCTTGACGGAGGGGGCCATGCGAAGATCTGCGATTTCGGTCTTGTTGCAGAAGGTATTTTTGGAACAGCAGAAACAGACGGAGAATGTGGAACATTCCTGTACATGGCCCCGGAAATCCATAACAACCAAACATACGGTGTTGCTGTGGACTGGTGGTCCTTTGGGGTGATGCTATTCCAGATGCTTAACGGGGCTTTACCATTCCATATAATCTATTCCATTCTACATGAAAGACCCCGGTATATCGAACGGCTCTCTGAAGAAGCTGGTGACATCTTGAAGCATCTTTTGAGGAAAGATCCTCAGTATCGCCTCGGGATCGCAGGATGTATCAGGCGGCATCCATTCTTCCAGAACATTGAGTGGGAGGATATAGAGAGCCGCCGTTCAACTCCCCCGTACCAGCCATCAACACCAAATCTCCGCTTGCAGACACTCCAGGAGATTCCATTAGATTTGGACACCACAGAGGACTCTTCATCTTACATGTCCTCTTCATGTGACATGTCCTCTGCATCTTGCACGTCCTCTTCATCAGGCAGCCAGAGTCTTTCTGGCTTTTCCTTTGTCACTCCAGACTGGATGGCCTGAAGGATGGATGGAGCCCTGGCCAAGTGTATTAAGATCGGTTGTTTCCAAGTAACATCATAAAATCATAATAAATTTGAGAAACACCTACATTTTTGTTATTGTTTCCTTCGTGTTCTATAACTACAGGTACCATTGTTTACATAGCTATAACCTCACAATAGAGCTTCTGCGTTTAAGACATCATACAGAGTTTGTGTATTGTAATTTATGGAGACAGGAATGTCCCAAATAAAACCGAATTTTAAGCAACCCACTTTATATGGCCCCAATGTAACTTAATTCATGTGATATCTGTGGTGACATAACAAGTATTGTTGTCAATGATTTGGACCTATATGTATACATTTGACTATGGATGTGTTAATGCTATTACCCTCACAGATGTGCCAGCCTGTAACAGTGCACTATTAACACCATCACATCATAACCTCTTGCCTTTGCACATTAAACCAATAACTCGCAATCGCCAAGCCGAATTAACATGGCTCGTCATTAGCAGCTATCCTTAATCTCTACCCATATGTAGTGTATAAAACAGGCATATTAAGGGGCAGGGCTTTGGCAAGAGTTTTGATTCAGTGGCCTATTGATAGTGAACAATGTACATGGGGAAAAATTTCAAAGAAAGATTATACTTTTAATTTCAATTTAATTGTAATTGGATTTGAAGGAGGGACTGACCCTTTACTACCATTCAAAAGTTTGGGGCCACTCATGCTGTTTTCATGGAAAGCAAGGACATTTCTGTCTGTAACATAATTGAAAAAGGCTTTCTAATGATCAATTAGACTTTAAAACGGAAACTTCGATCAGCAAACACAACGTGCCATTGGAACACAGTAGTGATGGGAGTGATAAAGGGCCTCTGTATGCCTATAAAGATATTCCATTGTAACAATCAGCCGTTTCCAGCTACAATAGTCAGTTACACCAGCTTGATTTTGTTACTTTGTGCATAAGTTTAAATGAATCCTAAAATTCTATCAAATGCATTAAAAGGCAATTACATGGAAAACACTGGGAATGTCCATCCCTAAAGTGCTTGATCATGTTCACAAATATATTATTGGCTAAGGGGTATATTTTCCTTTTAAACACAGTTTAAACTGAAATTTGAATTACGAAAATGATTAAATGTCTGTATTCTTAACCTAAGAAAGGTTTATTCAACACTGAAAAAGAGGGCTAATATTTTGGGCAAATCACATACCTGGTTACTTCTGTATCTTCTAATAAAATAATTTCTCGGTGTATCTGGATCCCAGCTCCACAGCAACCCTTCGACATCCTGCTACCTTCTGGAGGTATCCCATGCTGTTGGAATGTATAAGGATATTAGAAATTATTTTTTGTAGTACAGCAATGAATGACTTGGCTTAATTGTCTACATATAAAAAGGAAACCTGTCCTTTATTGGTTGATGCCAGAGGAGCCCATTGCTCAGGGAGGCAGAGTGGCATATAGGGGGTTAAAAGAAAAACCAGGGAGTCAGAGTGGTATGTAGGCGTGTATAAGGCATATCTGGGGGGCAGAGTGGCAAATAGGGGGTCAAGAGGCATATCAGGGAGGCTGAGTGGCATATAGGGGTGTATAGGGCATATCTGGGGGTAGAGTGGCATATAAAGGGGTATAAAGCATTTCTGGGGGGGGGCAGGTTGGCAAATAGAAGGACATAAAAACTAAAAATGCATTTTTCTCAATCATAGCTTTTATTAAATAGGAAAAAATAGTTTACATGAGAATTAATATTTACTAGTAAAACTTTTTTTCCCTCTAGGGTAGTCTTATATTCAGGCTTTTTCTTTTTTTCCTAAATGAATATTCAAATGTTGGGGATCGTCTTATAATTGAGCAAATGCGGGGTATATATATATAGATATATAGATATAGATATATACACACATACACCGCATTGGCCCGATTATGGGTCGTAGTAAAACAGTATTTTATCTAACAAACTATTATTATAAGGAACACATGTATTTTAACACATTTTGGGATCTATTATGCAGTTAGGCAGCATATGTTATATACAAACAGAAACGTGGAAAACCAATAACCATTTTAAGGTCCCCCTTTTAATCATAGTGCATCTTACTTATATATTTAGCCCCCCTAGATAAGCCACTCTGCCCCCCCCCCGACTTACCAGTGCATCTCCAGGCTTTCCTCCGTACTCCCTGGTGTCTACTGGAGGCAGCTGGGGGACGTCTGTTCCACGCGTGCAGACAACCTCCTCTACTGCTGGCCGGCACTTCCGCCGGGTCTTCTATGGTGGAGCACCGGAAGGTTATAGCACTGGCTGCCAGAGAGAGGGATCCAGTTCCCCTGCACCTGCCCAGCGCCTGGAACTGCATGTCCTGGGCTTTGGGAGATAGGAATTGTGAATCCCTGCGCTAAACCCTGATTATAGGAAAAACTTGCGGCCTGTAGTCGGGCCAATACAGTATATTAAATATTATAGTGAATTAACTAAAAAATAGAAAAATGTTGGGTGCCATTAATATCCGGTCTTTAGATGACTCTCTGTGGGGTCCTAAACGGTGTGATTACAAAACATTGAAGTCTTGTTGTGTTAGACTTTAACCTCCTATTATGCTCATTTAAAAAAAAACAAGCTAAAGTGCAGCCAGGGCAAAACCCACCAGGGTTTTGTGGACCCACATAAATTTCCACTGCACCCATAATAAAGAAAAAAAAAACTTATTATGATCATCTTTTATTTATATAGCGCCAAATTGCACCCACTCTGCACCTCCATAAATTGCACCTGCACCCATGTTGCGCCTAAAGGACTTCTTTCATTAATGTAATATTCTAAATATGTGCAGGAATATTTCTCTGTTAAACACATTACACAAACATACATATTCCACGGCTGCGGCTGCTGCTGCTGCTGCTTTATGGTGATGTGTTCAGTTACTTTGTTACATGTGAATAGCTGAGCGGATGAGTTTTGCAGCAGCTCGGATGTTATTAGAGTTTCAAGGATTTAAAGTAACGTGTAAGTCTAATGTAAATTCAACAAACATTAACACCCTGGTCATTTTATATGAATTTTCAAAAGATTTTTTTTTTTTTTTAAAGAAATCCACTAGAGTATTTACATCCATAAAGCAGTTAAGCAGAAGAGTCCTCTTTGTCACCTCACAGTGAATAGTGACATCACTGCCACTGTGAAGCAGGAGAACGTTCACCTGTTTACTCAGTGTAGTTGGGCGCCCGGCACTTGTAAGCAGCTATTCATAGCAGACTTGAAGTGTTGTTACCAACAACATCAGAGATTCTTGAGAATTAAAAGAGGAACCTTTTAAAAGGAAAGCTATGGGGGAGTGTTGTCTCCTCCTTGGACTAAGGTGGATTGGAAAGAGATGCTGCCCCAGAAAACTGCGGAAGCTTTTCAAACGAGTGAAAACATCTTCCGCTAACACCGCAAAAAGGAGTAAGGATCAGAACAAGGAGCACTTGGCCAGTAGAGTCCCTGTCCTCAAAGAGAAGAAAGAGAGTAGCAATACTCAGGAAGAAAGAGGGAGAGAGAGGAAGAGGACCAAACGTACTCCGAATGAGAGAGAGGAGAGCAGCCTGTGTCTCAGGGCAAATAAGACAACAAAACGCCCAAGAACCAGCACAGGCAGCTCGGAACATGAGAAAAAGCGGTGTAGATACAGCGAGAAAAGCAGACAGAGTCTGAGGCAGCAGGAGAAAGAAAGAGCAGGGGAACATCTGGAGGAGCGCAGAAGGGGAAAGGTTCCCATGAAAAGACGCAGGAGTATGGAGGAAAGCAGTCTTACTGCGAAAAGATTTCGGAGCCTTCTCCCCATGACGCTCTCCGGCTTCACCTTCCATTCGGTGCTGGGAGAAGGATCGTTTGGAA
The DNA here is from genome assembly GCF_027358695.1 of Spea bombifrons. Taxonomy (NCBI): domain Eukaryota; kingdom Metazoa; phylum Chordata; class Amphibia; order Anura; family Pelobatidae; genus Spea; species Spea bombifrons. The sequence continues at coordinate 22,295,352 of NC_071090.1, read as the reverse complement.
AGGTCATGTTGGCTTCTGTACCTAGAAGAAATTCCATGGTAGCGGTCAAAGCCATCCGCAAGAAAGCCATAAACCCCCAAGACTTACTTAAAGAGAGGAGGATGCTGGAGATGGCTCGAGACAGCCCATTCCTGTGTCACGGATATGCAGCCTTCCAAACTGAGACCTGCGGATTATTTGTAATGGAATATATGTCTGGTGGAAGCCTCCAGTCATATATGAATAGGGTGGGCTGCCTCACCGAGACCACAGCTGCATTTTATTCAGCTGAAATCATCTGTGGCATCCAGTTCCTCCACGCTCGGGGCGTTATACATCGAGACCTGAAGCCGGAAAACATCTTGCTTGACGGAGGGGGCCATGCGAAGATCTGCGATTTCGGTCTTGTTGCAGAAGGTATTTTTGGAACAGCAGAAACAGACGGAGAATGTGGAACATTCCTGTACATGGCCCCGGAAATCCATAACAACCAAACATACGGTGTTGCTGTGGACTGGTGGTCCTTTGGGGTGATGCTATTCCAGATGCTTAACGGGGCTTTACCATTCCATATAATCTATTCCATTCTACATGAAAGACCCCGGTATATCGAACGGCTCTCTGAAGAAGCTGGTGACATCTTGAAGCATCTTTTGAGGAAAGATCCTCAGTATCGCCTCGGGATCGCAGGATGTATCAGGCGGCATCCATTCTTCCAGAACATTGAGTGGGAGGATATAGAGAGCCGCCGTTCAACTCCCCCGTACCAGCCATCAACACCAAATCTCCGCTTGCAGACACTCCAGGAGATTCCATTAGATTTGGACACCACAGAGGACTCTTCATCTTACATGTCCTCTTCATGTGACATGTCCTCTGCATCTTGCACGTCCTCTTCATCAGGCAGCCAGAGTCTTTCTGGCTTTTCCTTTGTCACTCCAGACTGGATGGCCTGAAGGATGGATGGAGCCCTGGCCAAGTGTATTAAGATCGGTTGTTTCCAAGTAACATCATAAAATCATAATAAATTTGAGAAACACCTACATTTTTGTTATTGTTTCCTTCGTGTTCTATAACTACAGGTACCATTGTTTACATAGCTATAACCTCACAATAGAGCTTCTGCGTTTAAGACATCATACAGAGTTTGTGTATTGTAATTTATGGAGACAGGAATGTCCCAAATAAAACCGAATTTTAAGCAACCCACTTTATATGGCCCCAATGTAACTTAATTCATGTGATATCTGTGGTGACATAACAAGTATTGTTGTCAATGATTTGGACCTATATGTATACATTTGACTATGGATGTGTTAATGCTATTACCCTCACAGATGTGCCAGCCTGTAACAATGCACTATTAACACCATCACATCATAACCTCTTGCCTTTGCACATTAAACCAATAACTCGCAATCGCCAAGCCGAATTAACATGGCTCGTCATTAGCAGCTATCCTTAATCTCTACCCATATGTAGTGTATAAAACAGGCATATTAAGGGGCAGGGCTTTGGCAAGAGTTTTGATTCAGTGGCCTATTGATAGTGATCTATGTACATGGGGAAAAATTTCAAAGAAAGATTATACTTTTAATTTCAATTTAATTGTAATTGGATTTGAAGGAGGGACTGACCCTTTACTACCATTCAAAAGTTTGGGGCCACTCATGCTGTTTTCATGGAAAGCAAGGACATTTCTGTCTGTAACATAATTGCAAAAGGCTTTCTAATGATCAATTAGACTTTAAAACGGAAACTTCGATCAGCAAACACAACGTGCCATTGGAACACAGTAGTGATGGGAGTGATAAAGGGCCTCTGTATGCCTATAAAGATATTCCATTGTAACAATCAGCCGTTTCCAGCTACAATAGTCAGTTACACCAGCTTGATTTCGTTACTTTGTGCATAAGTTTAAATGAATCCTAAAATTCTATCAAATGCATTAAAAGGCAATTACATGGAAAACACTGGGAATGTCCATCCCTAAAGTGCTTGATCATGTTCACAAATATATTATTGGCTAAGGGGTATATTTTCCTTTTAAACACAGTTTAAACTGAAATTTGCATTACGAAAATGATTAAATGTCTGTATTCTTAACCTAAGAAAGGTTTATTCAACACTGAAAAAGAGGGCTAATATTTTGGGCAAATCACATACCCGGTTACTTCTGTATCTTCTAATAAAATAATTTCTCGGTGTATCTGGATCCCAGCTCCACAGCAACCCTTCGACATCCTGCTACCTTCTGGAGGTATCCCATGCTGTTGGAATGTATAAGGATATTAGAAATTATTTTTTGTAGTACAGCAATGAATGACTTGGCTTAATTGTCTACATATAAAAAGGAAACCTGTCCTTTATTGGTTGATGCCAGAGGAGCCCATTGCTCAGGGAGGCAGAGTGGCATATAGGGGGTTAAAAGAAAAACCAGGGAGTCAGAGTGGTATGTAGGCGTGTATAAGGCATATCTGGGGGGCAGAGTGGCAAATAGGGGGTCAAGAGGCATATCAGGGAGGCTGAGTGGCATATAGGGGTGTATAGGGCATATCTGGGGGTAGAGTGGCATATAAAGGGGTATAAAGCATTTCTGGGGGGGGCAGGTTGGCAAATAGAAGGACATAAAAACTAAAAATGCATTTTTCTCAATCATAGCTTTTATTAAATAGGAAAAAATAGTTTACATGAGAATTAATATTTACTAGTAAAACTTTTTTTCCCTCTAGGGTAGTCTTATATTCAGGCTTTTTCTTTTTTTCCTAAATGAATATTCAAATGTTGGGGATCGTCTTATAATTGAGCAAATGCGGGGTATATATATATAGATATATAGATATAGATATATACACACATACACCGCATTGACCCGATTATGGGTCGTAGTAAAACAGTATTTTATCTAACAAACTATTATTATAAGGAACACATGTATTTTAACACATTTTGGGATCTATTATGCAGTTAGGCAGCATATGTTATATACAAACAGAAACGTGAAAAACCAATAACCATTTTAAGGTCCCCCTTTTAATCATGGTGCATCTTACTTATATATTTAGCCCCCCTAGATAAGCCACTCTGCCCCCCCCCCGACTTACCAGTGCATCTCCAGGCTTTCCTCCGTACTCCCTGGTGTCTACTGGAGGCAGCTGGGGGACGTCTGTTCCATGCGTGCAGACAACCTCCTCTACTGCTGGCCGGCACTTCCGCCGGGTCTTCTATGGTGGAGCACCGGAAGGTTATAACACTGGCTGCCAGAGAGAGGGATCCAGTTCCCCTGCACCTGCCCAGCGCCTGGAACTGCATGTCCTGGGCTTTGGGAGATAGGAATTGTGAATCCCTGCGCTAAACCCTGATTATAGGAAAAACTTGCGGCCTGTAGTCGGGCCAATACAGTATATTAAATATTATAGTGAATTAACTAAAAAATAGAAAAATGTTGGGTGCCATTAATATCCGGTCTTTAGATGACTCTCTGTGGGGTCCTAAACGGTGTGATTACAAAACATTGAAGTCTTGTTGTGTTAGACTTTAACCTCCTATTATGCTCATTTAAAAAAAAACAAGCTAAAGTGCAGCCAGGGCAAAACCCACCAGGGTTTTGTGGACCCACATAAATTTCCACTGCACCCATAATAAAGAAAAAAAAAAACTTATTATGATCATCTTTTATTTATATAGCGCCAAATTGCACCCACTCTGCACCTCCATAAATTGCACCTGCACCCATGTTGCGCCTAAAGGACTTCTTTCATTAATGTAATATTCTAAATATGTGCAGGAATATTTCTCTGTTAAACACATTACACAAACATACATATTCCACGGCTGCGGCTGCTGCTGCTGCTGCTGCTTTATGGTGATGTGTTCAGTTACTTTGTTACATGTGAATAGCTGAGCGGATGAGTTTTGCAGCAGCTCGGATGTTATTAGAGTTTCAAGGATTTAAAGTAACGTGTAAGTCTAATGTAAAGTCAACAAACATTAACACCCTGGTCATTTTATATGAATTTTCAAAAGATTTTTTTTTTTTTTTTTTAAAGAAATCCACTAGAGTATTTACATCCATAAAGCAGTTAAGCAGAAGAGTCCTCTTTGTCACCTCACAGTGAATAGTGACATCACTGCCACTGTGAAGCAGGAGAACGTTCACCTGTTTACTCAGTGTAGTTGGGCGCCCGGCACTTGTAAGCAGCTATTCATAGCAGACTTGAAGTGTTGTTACCAACAACATCAGAGATTCTTGAGAATTAAAAGAGGAACCTTTTAAAAGGAAAGCTATGGGGGAGTGTTGTCTCCTCCTTGGACTAAGGTGGATTGGAAAGAGATGCTGCCCCAGAAAACTGCGGAAGCTTTTCAAACGAGTGAAAACATCTTCCGCTAACACCGCAAAAAGGAGTAAGGATCAGAACAAGGAGCACTTGGCCAGTAGAGTCCCTGTCCTCAAAGAGAAGAAAGAGAGTAGCAATACTCAGGAAGAAAGAGGGAGAGAGAGGAAGAGGACCAAACGTACTCCGAATGAGAGAGAGGAGAGCAGCCTGTGTCTCAGGGCAAATAAGACAACAAAACGCCCAAGAACCAGCACAGGCAGCTCGGAACATGAGAAAAAGCGGTGTAGATACAGCGAGAAAAGCAGACAGAGTCTGAGGCAGCAGGAGAAAGAAAGAGCAGGGGAACATCTGGAGGAGCGCAGAAGGGGAAAGGTTCCCATGAAAAGACGCAGGAGTATGGAGGAAAGCAGTCTTACTGCGAAAAGATTTCGGAGCCTTCTCCCCATGACGCTCTCCGGCTTCACCTTCCATTCGGTGCTGGGAGAAGGATCGTTTGGAAAGGTCATGTTGGCTTCTGTACCTAGAAGAAATTCCATGGTAGCGGTCAAAGCCATCCGCAAGAAAGCCATAAACCCCCAAGACTTACTTAAAGAGAGGAGGATGCTGGAGATGGCTCGAGACAGCCCATTCCTGTGTCACGGATATGCAGCCTTCCAAACTGAGACCTGCGGATTATTTGTAATGGAATATATGTCTGGTGGAAGCCTCCAGTCATATATGAATAGGGTGGGCTGCCTCACCGAGACCACAGCTGCATTTTATTCAGCTGAAATCATCTGTGGCATCCAGTTCCTCCACGCTCGGGGCGTTATACATCGAGACCTGAAGCCGGAAAACATCTTGCTTGACGGAGGGGGCCATGCGAAGATCTGCGATTTCGGTCTTGTTGCAGAAGGTATTTTTGGAACAGCAGAAACAGACGGAGAATGTGGAACATTCCTGTACATGGCCCCGGAAATCCATAACAACCAAACATACGGTGTTGCTGTGGACTGGTGGTCCTTTGGGGTGATGCTATTCCAGATGCTTAACGGGGCTTTACCATTCCATATAATCTATTCCATTCTACATGAAAGACCCCGGTATATCGAACGGCTCTCTGAAGAAGCTGGTGACATCTTGAAGCATCTTTTGAGGAAAGATCCTCAGTATCGCCTCGGGATCGCAGGATGTATCAGGCGGCATCCATTCTTCCAGAACATTGAGTGGGAGGATATAGAGAGCCGCCGTTCAACTCCCCCGTACCAGCCATCAACACCAAATCTCCGCTTGCAGACACTCCAGGAGATTCCATTAGATTTGGACACCACAGAGGACTCTTCATCTTACATGTCCTCTTCATGTGACATGTCCTCTGCATCTTGCACGTCCTCTTCATCAGGCAGCCAGAGTCTTTCTGGCTTTTCCTTTGTCACTCCAGACTGGATGGCCTGAAGGATGGATGGAGCCCTGGCCAAGTGTATTAAGATCGGTTGTTTCCAAGTAACATCATAAAATCATAATAAATTTGAGAAACACCTACATTTTTGTTATTGTTTCCTTCGTGTTCTATAACTACAGGTACCATTGTTTACATAGCTATAACCTCACAATAGAGCTTCTGCGTTTAAGACATCATACAGAGTTTGTGTATTGTAATTTATGGAGACAGGAATGTCCCAAATAAAACCGAATTTTAAGCAACCCACTTTATATGGCCCCAATGTAACTTAATTCATGTGATATCTGTGGTGACATAACAAGTATTGTTGTCAATGATTTGGACCTATATGTATACATTTGACTATGGATGTGTTAATGCTATTACCCTCACAGATGTGCCAGCCTGTAACAATGCACTATTAACACCATCACATCATAACCTCTTGCCTTTGCACATTAAACCAATAACTCGCAATCGCCAAGCCGAATTAACATGGCTCGTCATTAGCAGCTATCCTTAATCTCTACCCATATGTAGTGTATAAAACAGGCATATTAAGGGGCAGGGCTTTGGCAAGAGTTTTGATTCAGTGGCCTATTGATAGTGATCTATGTACATGGGGAAAAATTTCAAAGAAAGATTATACTTTTAATTTCAATTTAATTGTAATTGGATTTGAAGGAGGGACTGACCCTTTACTACCATTCAAAAGTTTGGGGCCACTCATGCTGTTTTCATGGAAAGCAAGGACATTTCTGTCTGTAACATAATTGCAAAAGGCTTTCTAATGATCAATTAGACTTTTAAACGGAAACTTCGATCAGCAAACACAACGTGCCATTTGTCACGCGCGCCGCTGTACCTACCTCTGACGCCAGGGCTGCCTCGCCTGGTCCCGACTCCTCCGTCGCTGCAGTTCCCGCCGTGCGCACACGGCGGTGTCGCGGTCCCGCATCTTCTACCTCTGCAGGGACCGCGTCTGCTCGCCGTGGGCGCGTCAGTGCGTCTCCCTCGCGTACCGAAGGGGACGCGGGTATGACGCGGCGCAGGTCCGCATCGGGCGTACCGCTGCGTACACTGCGTACGCGGCGTACGCAATCTACGCAGCGTACGCAGTCTACGCAACGTACGCAATCTATGCAGCGTACTCAGCCTGTGCAGCGTACGCGACGTACGCAACGTACGTAGCGTGCGCTACACAGCTGTTTGCTATTGCTCTCCTATTTAAACGCCACTTTTCTCCCCTGTCTTCACCCGTTCAAAGTGTAATACTTTTTGGGTGTGCTGATTGCGTTATATTATCTTGAATTCCTTGTGTACCGACCTTTGCCTGTTTTTTGACTACGATTCTCGCTACCTGCCTACGACCTCGGATCTGTTTACCCGTTTTGCTCCTATTCTGCCTGCCTCGACCTCGGAAACGTTTGACCTCGCTGCCTGCCTTTGCCCTTTTGATTACGGACTGTATACTGGACTTCTCTACAGTGCTTATCTGCATAGTAGGATCCTTCCTCTCTCCCTGACCCCGTGACAGTTTTGAACGGGTCATAACATGGATCCCGCGGATATGGCGCGGTTGCAAGCCCGCCAAGACCTACAGGACCAGCGTCTGGCGGCGCAAGCCACCCAGCTACAGTCCCTGGAACAGAAGGTGGATGCCATGACGGACTTGTTGCGTTCTTTGACGTCTCTCCCAACTGTGGGAACACCCCATCACAGAGACGCTCATCACGAGGACACAGGTGCTGTTGCCAGGCTCCCTCTGCCAGACAAATATTCTGGAGATCCGAAGGAATGCCGTGGCTTCCTTAATCAATGCATGCTCCACTTCCGAAATCACCCCCAGGCGTTTCAGACATCCTCCAAGAGGGTCTCATTCATCATTTCGCTGCTCAAAGGTGATGCCTTACTGTGGGCTTCTCCCCTCGTGGAGCAAGATTCCTATCTCCTCGAGGACTGCCCCGCTTTCATGGAAGCCGTACGGACTGTTTTCGATGCGCCAGGTCGTAAAGAAACAGCGGAGTCTTCACTGCTTGACATCCAACAAGGCCACAAAACCTTGGCTCAGTATACGGTGGAATTCCGCACCCTGGCCCATGAAATCAACTGGGAAGAGGGCGCTCTCAAAGCAGCCTTCCGACGAGGCCTCAATGAGAAGATCAAAGACGCCCTCGTCTTCCATGATACCCCTGCGGATCTTGAGGATCTCATAGCCCTTTGTCTCAGAGTGGATAAACGTATCCAAGAAAGGGCGAACGAACACTCCCGTGGGAAAAGACCAGTACCGCTCGCCTCCGGCTACACAAGGCCTTCGGCTGCCACATCTTCCTCCTTCGTGGTCGACGAACCCATGGAAATAGGGACAGTGCGCCACCTCACTGAGGCCGAAAAGAAACACAGACGGACACAGGGGCTCTGTCTATACTGTGGCCGAGCTGATCACCTGTTGTCCTCCTGTCCCAGCAAACCAGTAAAAGACAACGCTTAGGTTGCACCGGAGAAGGCAACCTAAGCACACGTCCTTTTTCTTCTCCTCCCACTACACGCCTGACGGTGCCCGTCTCCATCCGTTGGGAGGAAAACGTTGTAGCCACCCGCGCATTCATAGATTCCGGGGCTGCGGGCATATTCATGGATCACCAGTGGGCGAAGGAGCAGCACATACCGCTTCGTACCAAGACAGCTCCCTCACTGGTCGCTTCCGTTGATGGCTCACTTCTGGGATCAGGACTCGTGACACAGGAAACCGTACCTCTGACCCTACTGGTAGGGGTAACCCACCAGGAACAGCTCACGTTTGAGATAATCAAGTCTCCTCATGCCCCTCTAATCTTGGGACATCCCTGGCTGCGACAGCACAACCCACACATCGATTGGGTAAAAGGAGACATACTAGCGTGGAGCAATTACTGTCAAGAGTCTTGTGTCATGCCTTGTAGACGACTCAATCTCGTCCTCGAGATCACACCCACAGATCCCAAAACCATAGTACCTAGACACTACTGGGATTATCTGGATGTATTCTCCAAAAAAGATGCGGAGAGGCTACCACCACACCGTTCCTACGATTGTGCTATCGATCTGTTGCCTGGAACCGATCCGCCACGGGGTCGTACTTATCCCCTCTCCGAACCGGAGAACAAAGCTCTGGAACGTTATATCCAAGAAAGCCTGGAGAAAGGCTTCATCCGCCCATCCTCTTCTCCTGCTGGAGCTGGATTTTTCTTCGTGGCCAAGAAAGAGGGTTCCCTACGGCCATGCATCGATTATAGGGGGTTAAACCGTATCACCATAAAAAACCGGTACCCCCTTCCTCTCATCACAGAGATTTACGACCTCCTGAAAGGAGCCAAATACTTCACAAAGCTAGACCTCAGGGGTGCTTACAATCTGATCCGTATCAAGTCCGGGCATGAATGGAAAACGGCCTTCAACACCCGCTTCGGGCACTATGAATATAAAGTCATGCCCTTCGGGTTATGCAACGCTCCTGCAGTATTTCAGTCCTTCATAAATGACGTCTTCAGGGACATGCTCTTATCTCATGTCATCGTGTATTTGGACGATATTCTCGTTTATTCTCCAACACTCAAAAAACATCGACACCACCTACGAGCTGTTCTACAAAGACTAAGGGAGAACGGGTTGTATGCCAAGGCTGAAAAATGCTTATTCGAGAAGACACGTCTACCCTTCCTTGGCTATATCGTCTCCTCCGAAGGACTTCACATGGATCCTGCCAAACTCGAGGCCATCACAGCCTGGCCCCTCCCTAGAACACTCAAAGCCGTCCAAAGGTTCCTGGGCTTTGCTAATTATTACAGGCGATTCATCAGAAACTACGCTACCATAGCAGCCCCTATTACCGCCTTGACGAAAAAAGGAGCCGATCCGTCTCAGTGGTCCACACACGCCCGACAGGCGTTCGAACGGCTAAAACAAGCTTTTGTCTCAGCTCCCCTGTTACGTCGGCCGGATCCTACCAAACAGTTTCTCCTGGAAGTAGATGCATCCGAAACCGGAGCAGGGGCTGTCCTATCACAACGCCATGATCAAACCACAAAATATCATCCATGTGCCTTCTTTTCTAAGGGTTTCTCCGCAGCCGAACGGAATTACGACGTCGGTAACCGTGAACTCCTAGCCATCAAAATGGCACTTGAGGAGTGGCGCCATCTTCTAGAGGGTACAGAACAACCCGTGATCATCCTAACAGACCACAAGAACCTGCTGTATATCGAGAACGCCAAGAGATTAAGCCCTCGACAAGCACGGTGGTCGCTATTTTTCAACCGGTTCAATTACTATATCACCTACAGACCAGGCTCCAAAAACATCAAAGCTGATGCCCTCTCTAGACAACACGATAACCACAGGGATCAGCACATCAACGAACCCATCATTCCATCCACACGTCTTGTTGCCAGTCTGTCCATACGCACGATGAGCAGGATCCGTATGTCCCAAAAGGCCATCCCGCCATCTGAACGTCCTCCTCCGGGACGCCTCTACGTTCCTCCCGGTCTTCGTACGGATGTTCTTCACTGGGGACATAAATCCTTCCTCGCTGGTCATTCTGGGTTCCGGAAGACAGAATACCGCATCCGCAGGTCATTCTGGTGGCCATCACTCACCAGAGACGTCCGAACATATCTGGCCGCCTGTCACACCTGTGCATGCCAGAAGACCTCTCGGAGTCGACCTCAAGGTCTCCTGCATCCTCTTCCCGTTCCCACGGCTCCCTGGACACACGTGTCGATGGACTTTATCGTGGATCTCCCCAAATCACAGGGTAACACGACTGTCTTGGTGGTCGTCGACCGTTTTTCCAAGCAAGCTCATTTCGTCGCCTTACCACGCCTGCCATCCTCTTCACAACTTGCCGATGTTTTTATCAATCACATCGTCCGTCTTCACGGTCTTCCGCTCCACATGGTGTCCGATCGCGGTACACAATTCATATCCCGCTATTGGAGACACCTCTGCCAGAGACTCGGAATACAACTCCACTTATCGACTGCTTATCATCCGCAGACCAATGGACAAACCGAAAAAACTAACCAAACACTCAAACAATACTTGCGAATGTTCAGCAACGATAGCCAGGACAATTGGTCGTCTCTCCTGCCGCTCGCAGAGATGACCTATAATGGCTCTCTGCATGAGTCCATTGGATGTACCCCATTTTTTGCTGCCCTGGGCTATCACCCTGTCATACTGCCTCCTCCGTCTTCTCGTTCCTCGTCCATGGTACCCGCGGTAGACAAGCGTGTATCTGACATGGACGCTCACTGGAAGAAACTCCGGGAGGTTCTCCTGAAAGCCCAACTTCGCTATAAACGCTTTGCTGATGCTAAGAGGACTCCACCTCCGGACTATCAAGTGGGCGACCGTGTCTGGTTATCTACGCGAAACATCCGTTTGCGGCAACCTTCCCGGACCCTGGGGCCTCGTTTTATTGGGCCTTTCCGCGTTCGTGCCAAGCTTAACGACGTGACGGTGTCCCTTGCCTTGCCACCTACCATGCGGATTCCGCGGTCCTTCCATGTCTCCCTGCTGAAACCCTATGTATCCAATCAGTTTACCGTTCCTTTCAAGCCTCCAGCCCCGCTTGCCGTCCATGGTCATGAGGAATACGTCGTCGACAGAATCCTTGATTCACGTAGGGTTCGTAACGGCCTTCAGTATCTCGTGGCTTGGAAGGGGTACGGTCCTGAGGAACGGACGTGGGTGCCCGCTCGCTTCGTTCATGCTCCCCTTCGCGTCGCTCGGTTTCATGCGCTCCACCCTCTTCGTCCGGCTCCGTCTCGCTCGGGACGCGCTCCTGGAGGGGGGGGTACTGTCACGCGCGCCGCTGTACCTACCTCTGACGCCAGGGCTGCCTCGCCTGGTCCCGACTCCTCCGTCGCTGCAGTTCCCGCCGTGCGCACACGGCGGTGTCGCGGTCCCGCATCTTCTACCTCTGCAGGGACCGCGTCTGCTCGCCGTGGGCGCGTCAGTGCGTCTCCCTCGCGTACCGAAGGGGACGCGGGTATGACGCGGCGCAGGTCCGCATCGGGCGTACCGCTGCGTACACTGCGTACGCGGCGTACGCAATCTACGCAGCGTACGCAGTCTACGCAACGTACGCAATCTATGCAGCGTACTCAGCCTGTGCAGCGTACGCGACGTACGCAACGTACGTAGCGTGCGCTACACAGCTGTTTGCTATTGCTCTCCTATTTAAACGCCACTTTTCTCCCCTGTCTTCACCCGTTCAAAGTGTAATACTTTTTGGGTGTGCTGATTGCGTTATATTATCTTGAATTCCTTGTGTACCGACCTTTGCCTGTTTTTTGACTACGATTCTCGCTACCTGCCTACGACCTCGGATCTGTTTACCCGTTTTGCTCCTATTCTGCCTGCCTCGACCTCGGAAACGTTTGACCTCGCTGCCTGCCTTTGCCCTTTTGATTACGGACTGTATACTGGACTTCTCTACAGTGCTTATCTGCATAGTAGGATCCTTCCTCTCTCCCTGACCCCGTGACACCATTGGAACACAGTAGTGATGGGAGTGATAAAGGGCCTCTGTATGCCTATAAAGATATTCCATTGTAACAATCAGCCGTTTCCAGCTACAATAGTCAGTTACACCAGCTTGATTTTGTTACTTTGTGCATAAGTTTAAATGAATCCTAAAATTCTATCAAATGCATTAAAAGGCAATTACATGGAAAACACTGGGAATGTCCATCCCTAAAGTGCTTGATCATGTTCACAAATATATTATTGGCTAAGGGGTATATTTTCCCTTTAAACACAGTTTAAACTGAAATTTGAATTACGAAAATGATTAAATGTCTGTATTCTTAACCTAAGAAAGGTTTATTCAACACTGAAAAAGAGGGCTAATATTTTGGGCAAATCACATACCCGGTTACTTCTGTATCTTCTAATAAAATAATTTCTCGGTGTATCTGGATCCCAGCTCCACAGCAACCCTTCGACATCCTGCTACCTTCTGGAGGTATCCCATGCTGTTGGAATGTATAAGGATATTAGAAATTATTTTTTGTAGTACAGCAATGAATGACTTGGCTTAATTGTCTACATATAAAAAGGAAACCTGTCCTTTATTGGTTGATGCCAGAGGAGCCCATTGCTCAGGGAGGCAGAGTGGCATATAGGGGGTTAAAAGAAAAACCAGGGAGTCAGAGTGGTATGTAGGCGTGTATAAGGCATATCTGGGGGGCAGAGTGGCAAATAGGGGGTCAAGAGGCATATCAGGGAGGCTGAGTGGCATATAGGGGTGTATAGGGCATATCTGGGGGTAGAGTGGCATATAAAGGGGTATAAAGCATTTCGGGGGGGGCAGGTTGGCAAATAGAAGGACATAAAAACTAAAAATGCATTTTTCTCAATCATAGCTTTTATTAAATAGGAAAAAATAGTTTACATGAGAATTAATATTTACTAGTAAAACTTTTTTTCCCTCTAGGGTAGTCTTATATTCAGGCTTTTTCTTTTTTTCCTAAATGAATATTCAAATGTTGGGGATCGTCTTATAATTGAGCAAATGCGGGGTATATATATATAGATATATAGATATAGATATATACACACATACACCGCATTGGCCCGATTATGGGTCGTAGTAAAACAGTATTTTATCTAACAAACTATTATTATAAGGAACACATGTATTTTAACACATTTTGGGATCTATTATGCAGTTAGGCAGCATATGTTATATACAAACAGAAACGTGAAAAACCAATAACCATTTTAAGGTCCCCCTTTTAATCATAGTGCATCTTACTTATATATTTAGCCCCCCTAGATAAGCCACTCTGCCCCCCCCCCGACTTACCAGTGCATCTCCAGGCTTTCCTCCGTACTCCCTGGTGTCTACTGGAGGCAGCTGGGGGACGTCTGTTCCATGCGTGCAGACAACCTCCTCTACTGCTGGCCGGCGCTTCCGCCGGGTCTTCTATGGTGGAGCACCGGAAGGTTATAACACTGGCTGCCAGAGAGAGGGATCCAGTTCCCCTGCACCTGCCCAGCGCCTGGAACTGCATGTCCTGGGCTTTGGGAGATAGGAATTGTGAATCCCTGCGCTAAACCCTGATTATAGGAAAAACTTGCGGCCTGTAGTCGGGCCAATACAGTATATTAAATATTATAGTGAATTAACTAAAAAATAGAAAAATGTTGGGTGCCATTAATATCCGGTCTTTAGATGACTCTCTGTGGGGTCCTAAACGGTGTGATTACAAAACATTGAAGTCTTGTTGTGTTAGACTTTAACCTCCTATTATGCTCATTTAAAAAAAAACAAGCTAAAGTGCAGCCAGGGCAAAACCCACCAGGGTTTTGTGGACCCACATAAATTTCCACTGCACCCATAATAAAGAAAAAAAAAACTTATTATGATCATCTTTTATTTATATAGCGCCAAATTGCACCCACTCTGCACCTCCATAAATTGCACCTGCACCCATGTTGCGCCTAAAGGACTTCTTTCATTAATGTAATATTCTAAATATGTGCAGGAATATTTCTCTGTTAAACACATTACACAAACATACATATTCCACGGCTGCTGCTGCTGCTGCTGCTTTATGGTGATGTGTTCAGTTACTTTGTTACATGTGAATAGCTGAGCGGATGAGTTTTGCAGCAGCTCGGATGTTATTAGAGTTTCAAGGATTTAAAGTAACGTGTAAGTCTAATGTAAATTCAACAAACATTAACACCCTGGTCATTTTATATGAATTTTCAAAAGATTTTTTTTTTTTTTTTTTTAAAGAAATCCACTAGAGTATTTACATCCATAAAGCAGTTAAGCAGAAGAGTCCTCTTTGTCACCTCACAGTGAATAGTGACATCACTGCCACTGTGAAGCAGGAGAACGTTCACCTGTTTACTCAGTGTAGTTGGGCGCCCGGCACTTGTAAGCAGCTATTCATAGCAGACTTGAAGTGTTGTTACCAACAACATCAGAGATTCTTGAGAATTAAAAGAGGAACCTTTTAAAAGGAAAGCTATGGGGGAGTGTTGTCTCCTCCTTGGACTAAGGTGGATTGGAAAGAGATGCTGCCCCAGAAAACTGCGGAAGCTTTTCAAACGAGTGAAAACATCTTCCGCTAACACCGCAAAAAGGAGTAAGGATCAGAACAAGGAGCACTTGGCCAGTAGAGTCCCTGTCCTCAAAGAGAAGAAAGAGAGTAGCAATACTCAGGAAGAAAGAGGGAGAGAGAGGAAGAGGACCAAACGTACTCCGAATGAGAGAGAGGAGAGCAGCCTGTGTCTCAGGGCAAATAAGACAACAAAACGCCCAAGAACCAGCACAGGCAGCTCGGAACATGAGAAAAAGCGGTGTAGATACAGCGAGAAAAGCAGACAGAGTCTGAGGCAGCAGGAGAAAGAAAGAGCAGGGGAACATCTGGAGGAGCGCAGAAGGGGAAAGGTTCCCATGAAAAGACGCAGGAGTATGGAGGAAAGCAGTCTTACTGCGAAAAGATTTCGGAGCCTTCTCCCCATGACGCTCTCCGGCTTCACCTTCCATTCGGTGCTGGGAGAAGGATCGTTTGGAAAGGTCATGTTGGCTTCTGTACCTAGAAGAAATTCCATGGTAGCGGTCAAAGCCATCCGCAAGAAAGCCATAAACCCCCAAGACTTACTTAAAGAGAGGAGGATGCTGGAGATGGCTCGAGACAGCCCATTCCTGTGTCACGGATATGCAGCCTTCCAAACTGAGACCTGCGGATTATTTGTAATGGAATATATGTCTGGTGGAAGCCTCCAGTCATATATGAATAGGGTGGGCTGCCTCACCGAGACCACAGCTGCATTTTATTCAGCTGAAATCATCTGTGGCATCCAGTTCCTCCACGCTCGGGGCGTTATACATCGAGACCTGAAGCCGGAAAACATCTTGCTTGACGGAGGGGGCCATGCGAAGATCTGCGATTTCGGTCTTGTTGCAGAAGGTATTTTTGGAACAGCAGAAACAGACGGAGAATGTGGAACATTCCTGTACATGGCCCCGGAAATCCATAACAACCAAACATACGGTGTTGCTGTGGTCCTTTGGGGTGATGCTATTCCAGATGCTTAACGGGGCTTTACCATTCCATATAATCTATTCCATTCTACATGAAAGACCCCGGTATATCGAACGGCTCTCTGAAGAAGCTGGTGACATCTTGAAGCATCTTTTGAGGAAAGATCCTCAGTATCGCCTCGGGATCGCAGGATGTATCAGGCGGCATCCATTCTTCCAGAACATTGAGTGGGAGGATATAGAGAGCCGCCGTTCAACTCCCCCGTACCAGCCATCAACACCAAATCTCCGCTTGCAGACACTCCAGGAGATTCCATTAGATTTGGACACCACAGAGGACTCTTCATCTTACATGTCCTCTTCATGTGACATGTCCTCTGCATCTTGCACGTCCTCTTCATCAGGCAGCCAGAGTCTTTCTGGCTTTTCCTTTGTCACTCCAGACTGGATGGCCTGAAGGATGGATGGAGCCCTGGCCAAGTGTATTAAGATCGGTTGTTTCCAAGTAACATCATAAAATCATAATAAATTTGAGAAACACCTACATTTTTGTTATTGTTTCCTTCGTGTTCTATAACTACAGGTACCATTGTTTACATAGCTATAACCTCACAATAGAGCTTCTGCGTTTAAGACATCATACAGAGTTTGTGTATTGTAATTTATGGAGACAGGAATGTCCCAAATAAAACCGAATTTTAAGCAACCCACTTTATATGGCCCCAATGTAACTTAATTCATGTGATATCTGTGGTGACATAACAAGTATTGTTGTCAATGATTTGGACCTATATGTATACATTTGACTATGGATGTGTTAATGCTATTACCCTCACAGATGTGCCAGCCTGTAACAATGCACTATTAACACCATCACATCATAACCTCTTGCCTTTGCACATTAAACCAATAACTCGCAATCGCCAAGCCGAATTAACATGGCTCGTCATTAGCAGCTATCCTTAATCTCTACCCATATGTAGTGTATAAAACAGGCATATTAAGGGGCAGGGCTTTGGCAAGAGTTTTGATTCAGTGGCCTATTGATAGTGATCTATGTACATGGGGAAAAATTTCAAAGAAAGATTATACTTTTAATTTCAATTTAATTGTAATTGGATTTGAAGGAGGGACTGACCCTTTACTACCATTCAAAAGTTTGGGGCCACTCATGCTGTTTTCATGGAAAGCAAGGACATTTCTGTCTGTAACATAATTGCAAAAGGCTTTCTAATGATCAATTAGACTTTAAAACGGAAACTTCGATCAGCAAACACAACGTGCCATTGGAACACAGTAGTGATGGGAGTGATAAAGGGCCTCTGTATGCCTATAAAGATATTCCATTGTAACAATCAGCCGTTTCCAGCTACAATAGTCAGTTACACCAGCTTGATTTCGTTACTTTGTGCATAAGTTTAAATGAATCCTAAAATTCTATCAAATGCATTAAAAGGCAATTACATGGAAAACACTGGGAATGTCCATCCCTAAAGTGCTTGATCATGTTCACAAATATATTATTGGCTAAGGGGTATATTTTCCTTTTAAACACAGTTTAAACTGAAATTTGCATTACGAAAATGATTAAATGTCTGTATTCTTAACCTAAGAAAGGTTTATTCAACACTGAAAAAGAGGGCTAATATTTTGGGCAAATCACATACCCGGTTACTTCTGTATCTTCTAATAAAATAATTTCTCGGTGTATCTGGATCCCAGCTCCACAGCAACCCTTCGACATCCTGCTACCTTCTGGAGGTATCCCATGCTGTTGGAATGTATAAGGATATTAGAAATTATTTTTTGTAGTACAGCAATGAATGACTTGGCTTAATTGTCTACATATAAAAAGGAAACCTGTCCTTTATTGGTTGATGCCAGAGGAGCCCATTGCTCAGGGAGGCAGAGTGGCATATAGGGGGTTAAAAGAAAAACCAGGGAGTCAGAGTGGTATGTAGGCGTGTATAAGGCATATCTGGGGGGCAGAGTGGCAAATAGGGGGTCAAGAGGCATATCAGGGAGGCTGAGTGGCATATAGGGGTGTATAGGGCATATCTGGGGGTAGAGTGGCATATAAAGGGGTATAAAGCATTTCTGGGGGGGGCAGGTTGGCAAATAGAAGGACATAAAAACTAAAAATGCATTTTTCTCAATCATAGCTTTTATTAAATAGGAAAAAATAGTTTACATGAGAATTAATATTTACTAGTAAAACTTTTTTTCCCTCTAGGGTAGTCTTATATTCAGGCTTTTTCTTTTTTTCCTAAATGAATATTCAAATGTTGGGGATCGTCTTATAATTGAGCAAATGCGGGGTATATATATATAGATATATAGATATAGATATATACACACATACACCGCATTGACCCGATTATGGGTCGTAGTAAAACAGTATTTTATCTAACAAACTATTATTATAAGGAACACATGTATTTTAACACATTTTGGGATCTATTATGCAGTTAGGCAGCATATGTTATATACAAACAGAAACGTGAAAAACCAATAACCATTTTAAGGTCCCCCTTTTAATCATGGTGCATCTTACTTATATATTTAGCCCCCCTAGATAAGCCACTCTGCCCCCCCCCCGACTTACCAGTGCATCTCCAGGCTTTCCTCCGTACTCCCTGGTGTCTACTGGAGGCAGCTGGGGGACGTCTGTTCCACGCGTGCAGACAACCTCCTCTACTGCTGGCCGGCACTTCCGCCGGGTCTTCTATGGTGGAGCACCGGAAGGTTATAGCACTGGCTGCCAGAGAGAGGGATCCAGTTCCCCTGCACCTGCCCAGCGCCTGGAACTGCATGTCCTGGGCTTTGGGAGATAGGAATTGTGAATCCCTGCGCTAAACCCTGATTATAGGAAAAACTTGCGGCCTGTAGTCGGGCCAATACAGTATATTAAATATTATAGTGAATTAACTAAAAAATAGAAAAATGTTGGGTGCCATTAATATCCGGTCTTTAGATGACTCTCTGTGGGGTCCTAAACGGTGTGATTACAAAACATTGAAGTCTTGTTGTGTTAGACTTTAACCTCCTATTATGCTCATTTAAAAAAAAACAAGCTAAAGTGCAGCCAGGGCAAAACCCACCAGGGTTTTGTGGACCCACATAAATTTCCACTGCACCCATAATAAAGAAAAAAAAAACTTATTATGATCATCTTTTATTTATATAGCGCCAAATTGCACCCACTCTGCACCTCCATAAATTGCACCTGCACCCATGTTGCGCCTAAAGGACTTCTTTCATTAATGTAATATTCTAAATATGTGCAGGAATATTTCTCTGTTAAACACATTACACAAACATACATATTCCACGGCTGCGGCTGCTGCTGCTGCTGCTGCTTTATGGTGATGTGTTCAGTTACTTTGTTACATGTGAATAGCTGAGCGGATGAGTTTTGCAGCAGCTCGGATGTTATTAGAGTTTCAAGGATTTAAAGTAACGTGTAAGTCTAATGTAAAGTCAACAAACATTAACACCCTGGTCATTTTATATGAATTTTCAAAAGATTTTTTTTTTTTTTTTTTAAAGAAATCCACTAGAGTATTTACATCCATAAAGCAGTTAAGCAGAAGAGTCCTCTTTGTCACCTCACAGTGAATAGTGACATCACTGCCACTGTGAAGCAGGAGAACGTTCACCTGTTTACTCAGTGTAGTTGGGCGCCCGGCACTTGTAAGCAGCTATTCATAGCAGACTTGAAGTGTTGTTACCAACAACATCAGAGATTCTTGAGAATTAAAAGAGGAACCTTTTAAAAGGAAAGCTATGGGGGAGTGTTGTCTCCTCCTTGGACTAAGGTGGATTGGAAAGAGATGCTGCCCCAGAAAACTGCGGAAGCTTTTCAAACGAGTGAAAACATCTTCCGCTAACACCGCAAAAAGGAGTAAGGATCAGAACAAGGAGCACTTGGCCAGTAGAGTCCCTGTCCTCAAAGAGAAGAAAGAGAGTAGCAATACTCAGGAAGAAAGAGGGAGAGAGAGGAAGAGGACCAAACGTACTCCGAATGAGAGAGAGGAGAGCAGCCTGTGTCTCAGGGCAAATAAGACAACAAAACGCCCAAGAACCAGCACAGGCAGCTCGGAACATGAGAAAAAGCGGTGTAGATACAGCGAGAAAAGCAGACAGAGTCTGAGGCAGCAGGAGAAAGAAAGAGCAGGGGAACATCTGGAGGAGCGCAGAAGGGGAAAGGTTCCCATGAAAAGACGCAGGAGTATGGAGGAAAGCAGTCTTACTGCGAAAAGATTTCGGAGCCTTCTCCCCATGACGCTCTCCGGCTTCACCTTCCATTCGGTGCTGGGAGAAGGATCGTTTGGAAAGGTCATGTTGGCTTCTGTACCTAGAAGAAATTCCATGGTAGCGGTCAAAGCCATCCGCAAGAAAGCCATAAACCCCCAAGACTTACTTAAAGAGAGGAGGATGCTGGAGATGGCTCGAGACAGCCCATTCCTGTGTCACGGATATGCAGCCTTCCAAACTGAGACCTGCGGATTATTTGTAATGGAATATATGTCTGGTGGAAGCCTCCAGTCATATATGAATAGGGTGGGCTGCCTCACCGAGACCACAGCTGCATTTTATTCAGCTGAAATCATCTGTGGCATCCAGTTCCTCCACGCTCGGGGCGTTATACATCGAGACCTGAAGCCGGAAAACATCTTGCTTGACGGAGGGGGCCATGCGAAGATCTGCGATTTCGGTCTTGTTGCAGAAGGTATTTTTGGAACAGCAGAAACAGACGGAGAATGTGGAACATTCCTGTACATGGCCCCGGAAATCCATAACAACCAAACATACGGTGTTGCTGTGGACTGGTGGTCCTTTGGGGTGATGCTATTCCAGATGCTTAACGGGGCTTTACCATTCCATATAATCTATTCCATTCTACATGAAAGACCCCGGTATATCGAACGGCTCTCTGAAGAAGCTGGTGACATCTTGAAGCATCTTTTGAGGAAAGATCCTCAGTATCGCCTCGGGATCGCAGGATGTATCAGGCGGCATCCATTCTTCCAGAACATTGAGTGGGAGGATATAGAGAGCCGCCGTTCAACTCCCCCGTACCAGCCATCAACACCAAATCTCCGCTTGCAGACACTCCAGGAGATTCCATTAGATTTGGACACCACAGAGGACTCTTCATCTTACATGTCCTCTTCATGTGACATGTCCTCTGCATCTTGCACGTCCTCTTCATCAGGCAGCCAGAGTCTTTCTGGCTTTTCCTTTGTCACTCCAGACTGGATGGCCTGAAGGATGGATGGAGCCCTGGCCAAGTGTATTAAGATCGGTTGTTTCCAAGTAACATCATAAAATCATAATAAATTTGAGAAACACCTACATTTTTGTTATTGTTTCCTTCGTGTTCTATAACTACAGGTACCATTGTTTACATAGCTATAACCTCACAATAGAGCTTCTGCGTTTAAGACATCATACAGAGTTTGTGTATTGTAATTTATGGAGACAGGAATGTCCCAAATAAAACCGAATTTTAAGCAACCCACTTTATATGGCCCCAATGTAACTTAATTCATGTGATATCTGTGGTGACATAACAAGTATTGTTGTCAATGATTTGGACCTATATGTATACATTTGACTATGGATGTGTTAATGCTATTACCCTCACAGATGTGCCAGCCTGTAACAATGCACTATTAACACCATCACATCATAACCTCTTGCCTTTGCACATTAAACCAATAACTCGCAATCGCCAAGCAGAATTAACATGGCTCGTCATTAGCAGCTATCCTTAATCTCTACCCATATGTAGTGTATAAAACAGGCATATTAAGGGGCAGGGCTTTGGCAAGAGTTTTGATTCAGTGGCCTATTGATAGTGATCTATGTACATGGGGAAAAATTTCAAAGAAAGATTATACTTTTAATTTCAATTTAATTGTAATTGGATTTGAAGGAGGGACTGACCCTTTACTACCATTCAAAAGTTTGGGGCCACTCATGCTGTTTTCATGGAAAGCAAGGACATTTCTGTCTGTAACATAATTGCAAAAGGCTTTCTAATGATCAATTAGACTTTAAAACGGAAACTTCGATCAGCAAACACAACGTGCCATTGGAACACAGTAGTGATGGGAGTGATAAAGGGCCTCTGTATGCCTATAAAGATATTCCATTGTAACAATCAGCCGTTTCCAGCTACAATAGTCAGTTACACCAGCTTGATTTTGTTACTTTGTGCATAAGTTTAAATGAATCCTAAAATTCTATCAAATGCATTAAAAGGCAATTACATGGAAAACACTGGGAATGTCCATCCCTAAAGTGCTTGATCATGTTCACAAATATATTATTGGCTAAGGGGTATATTTTCCTTTTAAACACAGTTTAAACTGAAATTTGAATTACGAAAATGATTAAATGTCTGTATTCTTAACCTAAGAAAGGTTTATTCAACACTGAAAAAGAGGGCTAATATTTTGGGCAAATCACATACCCGGTTACTTCTGTATCTTCTAATAAAATAATTTCTCGGTGTATCTGGATCCCAGCTCCACAGCAACCCTTCGACATCCTGCTACCTTCTGGAGGTATCCCATGCTGTTGGAATGTATAAGGATATTAGAAATTATTTTTTGTAGTACAGCAATGAATGACTTGGCTTAATTGTCTACATATAAAAAGGAAACCTGTCCTTTATTGGTTGATGCCAAAGGAGCCCATTGCTCAGGGAGGCAGAGTGGCATATAGGGGGTTAAAAGAAAAACCAGGGAGTCAGAGTGGTATGTAGGCGTGTATAAGGCATATCTGGGGGGCAGAGTGGCAAATAGGGGGTCAAGAGGCATATCAGGGAGGCTGAGTGGCATATAGGGGTGTATAGGGCATATCTGGGGGTAGAGTGGCATATAAAGGGGTATAAAGCATTTCTGGGGGGGCAGGTTGGCAAATAGAAGGACATAAAAACTAAAAATGCATTTTTCTCAATCATAGCTTTTATTAAATAGGAAAAAATAGTTTACATGAGAATTAATATTTACTAGTAAAACTTTTTTTCCCTCTAGGGTAGTCTTATATTCAGGCTTTTTCTTTTTTTCCTAAATGAATATTCAAATGTTGGGGATCGTCTTATAATTGAGCAAATGCGGGGTATATATATATAGATATATAGATATAGATATATACACACATACACCGCATTGGCCCGATTATGGGTCGTAGTAAAACAGTATTTTATCTAACAAACTATTATTATAAGGAACACATGTACTTTAACACATTTTGGGATCTATTATGCAGTTAGGCAGCATATGTTATATACAAACAGAAACGTGAAAAACCAATAACCATTTTAAGGTCCCCCTTTTAATCATAGTGCATCTTACTTATATATTTAGCCCCCCTAGATAAGCCACTCTGCCCCCCCCCCGACTTACCAGTGCATCTCCAGGCTTTCCTCCGTACTCCCTGGTGTCTACTGGAGGCAGCTGGGGGACGTCTGTTCCATGCGTGCAGACAACCTCCTCTACTGCTGGCCGGCACTTCCGCCGGGTCTTCTATGGTGGAGCACCGGAAGGTTATAACACTGGCTGCCAGAGAGAGGGATCCAGTTCCCCTGCACCTGCCCAGCGCCTGGAACTGCATGTCCTGGGCATTGGGAGATAGGAATTGTGAATCCCTGCGCTAAACCCTGATTATAGGAAAAACTTGCGGCCTGTAGTCGGGCCAATACAGTATATTAAATATTATAGTGAATTAACTAAAAAATAGAAAAATGTTGGGTGCCATTAATATCCGGTCTTTAGATGACTCTCTGTGGGGTCCTAAACGGTGTGATTACAAAACATTGAAGTCTTGTTGTGTTAGACTTTAACCTCCTATTATGCTCATTTAAAAAAAAACAAGCTAAAGTTCAGCTAGGGCAAAACCCACCCGGGTTTTGTGGACCCACATAAATTTCCACTGCACCCATAATAAAGAAAAAAAAAAACTTATTATGATCATCTTTTATTTATATAGCGCCAAATTGCACCCACTCTGCACCTCCATAAATTGCACCTGCACCCATGTTGCGCCTAAAGGACTTCTTTCATTAATGTAATATTCTAAATATGTGCAGGACTATTTCTCTGTTAAACACATTACACAAACATACATATTCCACGGCTGCGGCTGCTGCTGCTGCTGCTTTATGGTGATGTGTTCAGTTACTTTGTTACATGTGAATAGCTGAGCGGATGAGTTTTGCAGCAGCTCGGATGTTATTAGAGTTTCAAGGATTTAAAGTAACGTGTAAGTCTAATGTAAATTCAACAAACATTAACACCCTGGTCATTTTATATGAATTTTCAAAAGATTTTTTTTTTTTTTTTTTTTTTTAAAGAAATCCACTAGAGTATTTACATCCATAAAGCAGTTAAGCAGAAGAGTCCTCTTTGTCACCTCACAGTGAATAGTGACATCACTGCCACTGTGAAGCAGGAGAACGTTCACCTGTTTACTCAGTGTAGTTGGGCGCCCGGCACTTGTAAGCAGCTATTCATAGCAGACTTGAAGTGTTGTTACCAACAACATCAGAGATTCTTGAGAATTCAAAGAGGAACCTTTTATAAGGAAAGCTATGGGGGAGTGTTGTCTCCTCCTTGGACTAAGGTGGATTGGAAAGAGATGCTGCCCCAGAAAACTGCGGAAGCTTTTCAAACGAGTGAAAACATCTTCCGCTAACACCGCAAAAAGGAGTAAGGATCAGAACAAGGAGCACTTGGCCAGTAGAGTCCCTGTCCTCAAAGAGAAGAAAGAGAGTAGCAATACTCAGGAAGAAAGAGGGAGAGAGAGGAAGAGGACCAAACGTACTCTGAATGAGAGAGAGGAGAGCAGCCTGTGTCTCAGGGCAAATAAGATAACAAAACGCCCAAGAACCAGCACAGGCAGCTCGGAACATGAGAAAAAGCGGTGTAGATACAGCGAGAAAAGCAGACAGAGTCTGAGGCAGCAGGAGAAAGAAAGAGCAGGGGAACATCTGGAGGAGCGCAGAAGGGGAAAGGTTCCCATGAAAAGACGCAGGAGTATGGAGGAAAGCAGTCTTACTGCGAAAAGATTTCGGAGCCTTCTTCCCATGACGCTCTCCGGCTTCACCTTCCATTCGGTGCTGGGAGAAGGATCGTTTGGAAAGGTCATGTTGGCTTCTGTACCTAGAAGAAATTCCATGGTAGCGGTCAAAGCCATCCGCAAGAAAGCCATAAACCCCCAAGACTTACTTAAAGAGAGGAGGATGCTGGAGATGGCTCGAGACAGCCCATTCCTGTGTCACGGATATGCAGCCTTCCAAACTGAGACCTGCGGATTATTTGTAATGGAATATATGTCTGGTGGAAGCCTCCAGTCATATATGAATAGGGTGGGCTGCCTCACCGAGACCACAGCTGCATTTTATTCAGCTGAAATCATCTGTGGCATCCAGTTCCTCCACGCTCGGGGCGTTATACATCGAGACCTGAAGCCGGAAAACATCTTGCTTGACGGAGGGGGCCATGCGAAGATCTGCGATTTCGGTCTTGTTGCAGAAGGTATTTTTGGAACAGCAGAAACAGACGGAGAATGTGGAACATTCCTGTACATGGCCCCGGAAATCCATAACAACCAAACATACGGTGTTGCTGTGGACTGGTGGTCCTTTGGGGTGATGCTATTCCAGATGCTTAACGGGGCTTTACCATTCCATATAATCTATTCCATTCTACATGAAAGACCCCGGTATATTGAACGGCTCTCTGAAGAAGCTGGTGACATCTTGAAGCATCTTTTGAGGAAAGATCCTCAGTATCGCCTCGGGATCGCAGGATGTATCAGGCGGCATCCATTCTTCCAGAACATTGAGTGGGAGGATATAGAGAGCCGCCGTTCAACTCCCCCGTACCAGCCATCAACACCAAATCTCCGCTTGCAGACACTCCAGGAGATTCCATTAGATTTGGACACCACAGAGGACTCTTCATCTTACATGTCCTCTTCATGTGACATGTCCTCTGCATCTTGCACGTCCTCTTCATCAGGCAGCCAGAGTCTTTCTGGCTTTTCCTTTGTCACTCCAGACTGGATGGCCTGAAGGATGGATGGAGCCCTGGCCAAGTGTATTAAGATCGGTTGTTTCCAAGTAACATCATAAAATCATAATAAATTTGAGAAACACCTACATTTTTGTTATTGTTTCCTTCGTGTTCTATAACTACAGGTACCATTGTTTACATAGCTATAACCTCACAATAGAGCTTCTGCGTTTAAGACATCATACAGAGTTTGTGTATTGTAATTTATGGAGACAGGAATGTCCCAAATAAAACCGAATTTTAAGCAACCCACTTTATATGGCCCCAATGTAACTTAATTCATGTGATATCTGTGGTGACATAACAAGTATTGTTGTCAATGATTTGGACCTATATGTATACATTTGACTATGGATGTGTTAATGCTATTACCCTCACAGATGTGCCAGCCTGTAACAATGCACTATTAACACCATCACATCATAACCTCTTGCCTTTGCACATTAAACCAATAACTCGCAATCGCCAAGCCGAATTAACATGGCTCGTCATTAGCAGCTATCCTTAATCTCTACCCATATGTAGTGTATAAAACAGGCATATTAAGGGGCAGGGCTTTGGCAAGAGTTTTGATTCAGTGGCCTATTGATAGTGATCTATGTACATGGGGAAAAATTTCAAAGAAAGATTATACTTTTAATTTCAATTTAATTGTAATTGGATTTGAAGGAGGGACTGACCCTTTACTACCATTCAAAAGTTTGGGGCCACTCATGCTGTTTTCATGGAAAGCAAGGACATTTCTGTCTGTAACATAATTGCAAAAGGCTTTCTAATGATCAATTAGACTTTAAAACGGAAACTTCGATCAGCAAACACAACGTGCCATTGGAACACAGTAGTGATGGGAGTGATAAAGGGCCTCTGTATGCCTATAAAGATATTCCATTGTAACAATCAGCCGTTTCCAGCTACAATAGTCAGTTACACCAGCTTGATTTTGTTACTTTGTGCATAAGTTTAAATGAATCCTAAAATTCTATCAAATGCATTAAAAGGCAATTACATGGGAAACACTGGGAATGTCCATCCCTAAAGTGCTTGATCATGTTCACAAATATATTATTGGCTAAGGGGTATATTTTCCCTTTAAACACAGTTTAAACTGAAATTTGAATTACAAAAATGATTAAATGTCTGTATTCTTAACCTAAGAAAGGTTTATTCAACACTGAAAAAGAGGGCTAATATTTTGGGCAAATCACATACCCGGTTACTTCTGTATCTTCTAATAAAATATTTTCTCGGTGTATCTGGATCCCAGCTCCACAGCAACCCTTCGACATCCTGCTACCTTCTGGAGGTATCCCATGCTGTTGGAATGTATAAGGATATTAGAAATTATTTTTTGTAGTACAGCCATGAATGACTTGGCTTAATTGTCTACATATAAAAAGGAAACCTGTCCTTTATTGGTTGATGCCAGAGGAGCCCATTGCTCAGGGAGGCAGAGTGGCATATAGGGGGTTAAAAGAAAAACCAGGGAGTCAGAGTGGTATGTAGGCGTGTATAAGGCATATCTGGGGGGCAGAGTGGCAAATAGGGGGTCAAGAGGCATATCAGGGAGGCTGAGTGGCCTATAGGGGTGTATAGGGCATATCTGGGGGTAGAGTGGCATATAAAGGGGTATAAAGCATTTCTGGGGGGGGGCAGGTTGGCAAATAGAAGGACATAAAAACTAAAAATGCATTTTTCTCAATCATAGCTTTTATTAAATAGGAAAAAATAGTTTACATGAGAATTAATATTTACTAGTAAAACTTTTTTCCCCTCTAGGGTAGTCTTATATTCAGGCTTTTTCTTTTTTTCCTAAATGAATATTCAAATGTTGGGGATCGTCTTATAATTGAGCAAATGCGGGGTATATATATATATAGATATATAGATATAGATATATACACACATACACCGCATTGGCCCGATTATGGGTCGTAGTAAAACAGTATTTTATCTAACAAACTATTATTATAAGGAACACATTTATTTTAACACATTTTGGGATCTATTATGCAGTTAGGCAGCATATGTTATATACAAACAGAAACGTGGAAAACCAATAACCATTTTAAGGTCCCCCTTTTAATCATAGTGCATCTTACTTATATATTTAGCCCCCCTAGATAAGCCACTCTGCCCCCCCCCGACTTACCAGTGCATCTCCAGGCTTTCCTCCGTACTCCCTGGTGTCTACTGGAGGCAGCTGGGGGACGTCTGTTCCATGCGTGTAGACAACCTCCTCTACTGCTGGCCGGCACTTCCGCCGGGTCTTCTATGGTGGAGCACCGGAAGGTTATAACACTGGCTGCCAGAGAGAGGGATCCAGTTCCCCTGCACCTGCCCAGCGCCTGGAACTGCATGTCCTGGGCTTTGGGAGATAGGAATTGTGAATCCCTGCGCTAAACCCTGATTATAGGAAAAACTTGCGGCCTGTAGTCGGGCCAATACAGTATATTAAATATTATAGTGAATTAACTAAAAAATAGAAAAATGTTGGGTGCCATTAATATCCGGTCTTTAGATGACTCTCTGTGGGGTCCTAAACGGTGTGATTACAAAACATTGAAGTCTTGTTGTGTTAGACTTTAACCTCCTATTATGCTCATTTAAAAAAAAACAAGCTAAAGTGCAGCCAGGGCAAAACCCACCAGGGTTTTGTGGACCCACATAAATTTCCACTGCACCCATAATAAAGAAAAAAAAAAACTTATTATGATCATCTTTTATTTATATAGCGCCAAATTGCACCCACTCTGCACCTCCATAAATTGCACCTGCACCCATGTTGCGCCTAAAGGACTTCTTTCATTAATGTAATATTCTAAATATGTGCAGGAATATTTCTCTGTTAAACACATTACACAAACATACATATTCCACGGCTGCGGCTGCTGCTGCTGCTGCTTTATGGTGATGTGTTCAGTTACTTTGTTACATGTGAATAGCTGAGCGGATGAGTTTTGCAGCAGCTCGGATGTTATTAGAGTTTCAAGGATTTAAAGTAACGTGTAAGTCTAATGTAAATTCAACAAACATTAACACCCTGGTCATTTTATATGAATTTTCAAAAGATTTTTTTTTTTTTTTTTTTTAAAGAAATCCACTAGAGTATTTACATCCATAAAGCAGTTAAGCAGAAGAGTCCTCTTTGTCACCTCACAGTGAATAGTGACATCACTGCCACTGTGAAGCAGGAGAACGTTCACCTGTTTACTCAGTGTAGTTGGGCGCCCGGCACTTGTAAGCAGCTATTCATAGCAGACTTGAAGTGTTGTTACCAACAACATCAGAGATTCTTGAGAATTAAAAGAGGAACCTTTTAAAAGGAAAGCTATGGGGGAGTGTTGTCTCCTCCTTGGACTAAGGTGGATTGGAAAGAGATGCTGCCCCAGAAAACTGCGGAAGCTTTTCAAACGAGTGAAAACATCTTCCGCTAACACCGCAAAAAGGAGTAAGGATCAGAACAAGGAGCACTTGGCCAGTAGAGTCCCTGTCCTCAAAGAGAAGAAAGAGAGTAGCAATACTCAGGAAGAAAGAGGGAGAGAGAGGAAGAGGACCAAACGTACTCCGAATGAGAGAGAGGAGAGCAGCCTGTGTCTCAGGGCAAATAAGACAACAAAACGCCCAAGAACCAGCACAGGCAGCTCGGAACATGAGAAAAAGCGGTGTAGATACAGCGAGAAAAGCAGACAGAGTCTGAGGCAGCAGGAGAAAGAAAGAGCAGGGGAACATCTGGAGGAGCGCAGAAGGGGAAAGGTTCCCATGAAAAGACGCAGGAGTATGGAGGAAAGCAGTCTTACTGCGAAAAGATTTCGGAGCCTTCTCCCCATGACGCTCTCCGGCTTCACCTTCCATTCGGTGCTGGGAGAAGGATCGTTTGGAAAGGTCATGTTGGCTTCTGTACCTAGAAGAAATTCCATGGTAGCGGTCAAAGCCATCCGCAAGAAAGCCATAAACCCCCAAGACTTACTTAAAGAGAGGAGGATGCTGGAGATGGCTCGAGACAGCCCATTCCTGTGTCACGGATATGCAGCCTTCCAAACTGAGACCTGCGGATTATTTGTAATGGAATATATGTCTGGTGGAAGCCTCCAGTCATATATGAATAGGGTGGGCTGCCTCACCGAGACCACAGCTGCATTTTATTCAGCTGAAATCATCTGTGGCATCCAGTTCCTCCACGCTCGGGGCGTTATACATCGAGACCTGAAGCCGGAAAACATCTTGCTTGACGGAGGGGGCCATGCGAAGATCTGCGATTTCGGTCTTGTTGCAGAAGGTATTTTTGGAACAGCAGAAACAGACGGAGAATGTGGAACATTCCTGTACATGGCCCCGGAAATCCATAACAACCAAACATACGGTGTTGCTGTGGACTGGTGGTCCTTTGGGGTGATGCTATTCCAGATGCTTAACGGGGCTTTACCATTCCATATAATCTATTCCATTCTACATGAAAGACCCCGGTATATCGAACGGCTCTCTGAAGAAGCTGGTGACATCTTGAAGCATCTTTTGAGGAAAGATCCTCAGTATCGCCTCGGGATCGCAGGATGTATCAGGCGGCATCCATTCTTCCAGAACATTGAGTGGGAGGATATAGAGAGCCGCCGTTCAACTCCCCCGTACCAGCCATCAACACCAAATCTCCGCTTGCAGACACTCCAGGAGATTCCATTAGATTTGGACACCACAGAGGACTCTTCATCTTACATGTCCTCTTCATGTGACATGTCCTCTGCATCTTGCACGTCCTCTTCATCAGGCAGCCAGAGTCTTTCTGGCTTTTCCTTTGTCACTCCAGACTGGATGGCCTGAAGGATGGATGGAGCCCTGGCCAAGTGTATTAAGATCGGTTGTTTCCAAGTAACATCATAAAATCATAATAAATTTGAGAAACACCTACATTTTTGTTATTGTTTCCTTCGTGTTCTATAACTACAGGTACCATTGTTTACATAGCTATAACCTCACAATAGAGCTTCTGCGTTTAAGACATCATACAGAGTTTGTGTATTGTAATTTATGGAGACAGGAATGTCCCAAATAAAACCGAATTTTAAGCAACCCACTTTATATGGCCCCAATGTAACTTAATTCATGTGATATCTGTGGTGACATAACAAGTATTGTTGTCAATGATTTGGACCTATATGTATACATTTGACTATGGATGTGTTAATGCTGTTACCCTCACAGATGTGCCAGCCTGTAACAGTGCACTATTAACACCATCACATCATAACCTCTTGCCTTTGCACATTAAACCAATAACTCGCAATCGCCAAGCCGAATTAACATGGCTCGTCATTAGCAGCTATCCTTAATCTCTACCCATATGTAGTGTATAAAACAGGCATATTAAGGGGCAGGGCTTTGGCAAGAGTTTTGATTCAGTGGCCTATTGATAGTGAACAATGTACATGGGGAAAAATTTCAAAGAAAGATTATACTTTTAATTTAAATTTAATTGTAATTGGATTTGAAGGAGGGACTGACCCTTTACTACCATTCAAAAGTTTGGGGCCACTCATGCTGTTTTCATGGAAAGCAAGGACATTTCTGTCTGTAACATAATTGAAAAAGGCTTTCTAATGATCAATTAGACTTTAAAACGGAAACTTCGATCAGCAAACACAACGTGCCATTGGAACACAGTAGTGATGGGAGTGATAAAGGGCCTCTGTATGCCTATAAAGATATTCCATTGTAACAATCAGCCGTTTCCAGCTACAATAGTCAGTTACACCAGCTTGATTTTGTTACTTTGTGCATAAGTTTAAATGAATCCTAAAATTCTATCAAATGCATTAAAAGGCAATTACATGGAAAACACTGGGAATGTCCATCCCTAAAGTGCTTGATCATGTTCACAAATATATTATTGGCTAAGGGGTATATTTTCCTTTTAAACACAGTTTAAACTGAAATTTGAATTACGAAAATGATTAAATGTCTGTATTCTTAACCTAAGAAAGGTTTATTCAACACTGAAAAAGAGGGCTAATATTTTGGGCAAATCACATACCCGGTTACTTCTGTATCTTCTAATAAAATAATTTCTCGGTGTATCTGGATCCCAGCTCCACAGCAACCCTTCGACATCCTGCTACCTTCTGGAGGTATCCCATGCTGTTGGAATGTATAAGGATATTAGAAATTATTTTTTGTAGTACAGCAATGAATGACTTGGCTTAATTGTCTACATATAAAAAGGAAACCTGTCCTTTATTGGTTGATGCCAGAGGAGCCCATTGCTCAGGGAGGCAGAGTGGCATATAGGGGGTTAAAAGAAAAACCAGGGAGTCAGAGTGGTATGTAGGCGTGTATAAGGCATATCTGGGGGGCAGAGTGGCAAATAGGGGGTCAAGAGGCATATCAGGGAGGCTGAGTGGCATATAGGGGTGTATAGGGCATATCTGGGGGTAGAGTGGCATATAAAGGGGTATAAAGCATTTCTGGGGGGGGCAGGTTGGCAAATAGAAGGACATAAAAACTAAAAATGCATTTTTCTCAATCATAGCTTTTATTAAATAGGAAAAAATAGTTTACATGAGAATTAATATTTACTAGTAAAACTTTTTTTCCCTCTAGGGTAGTCTTATATTCAGGCTTTTTCTTTTTTTCCTAAATGAATATTCAAATGTTGGGGATCGTCTTATAATTGAGCAAATGCGGGGTATATATATATAGATATATAGATATAGATATATACACACATACACCGCATTGGCCCGATTATGGGTCGTAGTAAAACAGTATTTTATCTAACAAACTATTATTATAAGGAACACATGTATTTTAACACATTTTGGGATCTATTATGCAGTTAGGCAGCATATGTTATATACAAACAGAAACGTGGAAAACCAATAACCATTTTAAGGTCCCCCTTTTAATCATAGTGCATCTTACTTATATATTTAGCCCCCCTAGATAAGCCACTCTGCCCCCCCCCGACTTACCAGTGCATCTCCAGGCTTTCCTCCGTACTCCCTGGTGTCTACTGGAGGCAGCTGGGGGACGTCTGTTCCACGCGTGCAGACAACCTCCTCTACTGCTGGCCGGCACTTCCGCCGGGTCTTCTATGGTGGAGCACCGGAAGGTTATAGCACTGGCTGCCAGAGAGAGGGATCCAGTTCCCCTGCACCTGCCCAGCGCCTGGAACTGCATGTCCTGGGCTTTGGGAGATAGGAATTGTGAATCCCTGCGCTAAACCCTGATTATAGGAAAAACTTGCGGCCTGTAGTCGGGCCAATACAGTATATTAAATATTATAGTGAATTAACTAAAAAATAGAAAAATGTTGGGTGCCATTAATATCCGGTCTTTAGATGACTCTCTGTGGGGTCCTAAACGGTGTGATTACAAAACATTGAAGTCTTGTTGTGTTAGACTTTAACCTCCTATTATGCTCATTTAAAAAAAAACAAGCTAAAGTGCAGCCAGGGCAAAACCCACCAGGGTTTTGTGGACCCACATAAATTTCCACTGCACCCATAATAAAGAAAAAAAAAAACTTATTATGATCATCTTTTATTTATATAGCGCCAAATTGCACCCACTCTGCACCTCCATAAATTGCACCTGCACCCATGTTGCGCCTAAAGGACTTCTTTCATTAATGTAATATTCTAAATATGTGCAGGAATATTTCTCTGTTAAACACATTACACAAACATACATATTCCACGGCTGCGGCTGCTGCTGCTGCTGCTTTATGGTGATGTGTTCAGTTACTTTGTTACATGTGAATAGCTGAGCGGATGAGTTTTGCAGCAGCTCGGATGTTATTAGAGTTTCAAGGATTTAAAGTAACGTGTAAGTCTAATGTAAATTCAACAAACATTAACACCCTGGTCATTTTATATGAATTTTCAAAATATTTTTTTTTTTTTTAAAGAAATCCACTAGAGTATTTACATCCATAAAGCAGTTAAGCAGAAGAGTCCTCTTTGTCACCTCACAGTGAATAGTGACATCACTGCCACTGTGAAGCAGGAGAACGTTCACCTGTTTACTCAGTGTAGTTGGGCGCCCGGCACTTGTAAGCAGCTATTCATAGCAGACTTGAAGTGTTGTTACCAACAACATCAGAGATTCTTGAGAATTAAAAGAGGAACCTTTTAAAAGGAAAGCTATGGGGGAGTGTTGTCTCCTCCTTGGACTAAGGTGGATTGGAAAGAGATGCTGCCCCAGAAAACTGCGGAAGCTTTTCAAACGAGTGAAAACATCTTCCGCTAACACCGCAAAAAGGAGTAAGGATCAGAACAAGGAGCACTTGGCCAGTAGAGTCCCTGTCCTCAAAGAGAAGAAAGAGAGTAGCAATACTCAGGAAGAAAGAGGGAGAGAGAGGAAGAGGACCAAACGTACTCCGAATGAGAGAGAGGAGAGCAGCCTGTGTCTCAGGGCAAATAAGACAACAAAACGCCCAAGAACCAGCACAGGCAGCTCGGAACATGAGAAAAAGCGGTGTAGATACAGCGAGAAAAGCAGACAGAGTCTGAGGCAGCAGGAGAAAGAAAGAGCAGGGGAACATCTGGAGGAGCGCAGAAGGGGAAAGGTTCCCATGAAAAGACGCAGGAGTATGGAGGAAAGCAGTCTTACTGCGAAAAGATTTCGGAGCCTTCTCCCCATGACGCTCTCCGGCTTCACCTTCCATTCGGTGCTGGGAGAAGGATCGTTTGGAAAGGTCATGTTGGCTTCTGTACCTAGAAGAAATTCCATGGTAGCGGTCAAAGCCATCCGCAAGAAAGCCATAAACCCCCAAGACTTACTTAAAGAGAGGAGGATGCTGGAGATGGCTCGAGACAGCCCATTCCTGTGTCACGGATATGCAGCCTTCCAAACTGAGACCTGCGGATTATTTGTAATGGAATATATGTCTGGTGGAAGCCTCCAGTCATATATGAATAGGGTGGGCTGCCTCACCGAGACCACAGCTGCATTTTATTCAGCTGAAATCATCTGTGGCATCCAGTTCCTCCACGCTCGGGGCGTTATACATCGAGACCTGAAGCCGGAAAACATCTTGCTTGACGGAGGGGGCCATGCGAAGATCTGCGATTTCGGTCTTGTTGCAGAAGGTATTTTTGGAACAGCAGAAACAGACGGAGAATGTGGAACATTCCTGTACATGGCCCCGGAAATCCATAACAACCAAACATACGGTGTTGCTGTGGACTGGTGGTCCTTTGGGGTGATGCTATTCCAGATGCTTAACGGGGCTTTACCATTCCATATAATCTATTCCATTCTACATGAAAGACCCCGGTATATCGAACGGCTCTCTGAAGAAGCTGGTGACATCTTGAAGCATCTTTTGAGGAAAGATCCTCAGTATCGCCTCGGGATCGCAGGATGTATCAGGCGGCATCCATTCTTCCAGAACATTGAGTGGGAGGATATAGAGAGCCGCCGTTCAACTCCCCCGTACCAGCCATCAACACCAAATCTCCGCTTGCAGACACTCCAGGAGATTCCATTAGATTTGGACACCACAGAGGACTCTTCATCTTACATGTCCTCTTCATGTGACATGTCCTCTGCATCTTGCACGTCCTCTTCATCAGGCAGCCAGAGTCTTTCTGGCTTTTCCTTTGTCACTCCAGACTGGATGGCCTGAAGGATGGATGGAGCCCTGGCCAAGTGTATTAAGATCGGTTGTTTCCAAGTAACATCATAAAATCATAATAAATTTGAGAAACACCTACATTTTTGTTATTGTTTCCTTCGTGTTCTATAACTACAGGTACCATTGTTTACATAGCTATAACCTCACAATAGAGCTTCTGCGTTTAAGACATCATACAGAGTTTGTGTATTGTAATTTATGGAGACAGGAATGTCCCAAATAAAACCGAATTTTAAGCAACCCACTTTATATGGCCCCAATGTAACTTAATTCATGTGATATCTGTGGTGACATAACAAGTATTGTTGTCAATGATTTGGACCTATATGTATACATTTGACTATGGATGTGTTAATGCTATTACCCTCACAGATGTGCCAGCCTGTAACAATGCACTATTAACACCATCACATCATAACCTCTTGCCTTTGCACATTAAACCAATAACTCGCAATCGCCAAGCCGAATTAACATGGCTCGTCATTAGCAGCTATCCTTAATCTCTACCCATATGTAGTGTATAAAACAGGCATATTAAGGGGCAGGGCTTTGGCAAGAGTTTTGATTCAGTGGCCTATTGATAGTGATCTATGTACATGGGGAAAAATTTCAAAGAAAGATTATACTTTTAATTTCAATTTAATTGTAATTGGATTTGAAGGAGGGACTGACCCTTTACTACCATTCAAAAGTTTGGGGCCACTCATGCTGTTTTCATGGAAAGCAAGGACATTTCTGTCTGTAACATAATTGCAAAAGGCTTTCTAATGATCAATTAGACTTTTAAACGGAAACTTCGATCAGCAAACACAACGTGCCATTGGAACACAGTAGTGATGGGAGTGATAAAGGGCCTCTGTATGCCTATAAAGATATTCCATTGTAACAATCAGCCGTTTCCAGCTACAATAGTCAGTTACACCAGCTTGATTTTGTTACTTTGTGCATAAGTTTAAATGAATCCTAAAAT
Organism: Spea bombifrons; assembly: GCF_027358695.1. NCBI lineage: Eukaryota > Metazoa > Chordata > Amphibia > Anura > Pelobatidae > Spea > Spea bombifrons. The sequence goes on along the minus strand of NC_071090.1, from coordinate 22,258,876 downwards.
TCTATCAAATGCATTAAAAGGCAATTACATGGAAAACACTGGGAATGTCCATCCCTAAAGTGCTTGATCATGTTCACAAATATATTATTGGCTAAGGGGTATATTTTCCCTTTAAACACAGTTTAAACTGAAATTTGAATTACGAAAATGATTAAATGTCTGTATTCTTAACCTAAGAAAGGTTTATTCAACACTGAAAAAGAGGGCTAATATTTTGGGCAAATCACATACCCGGTTACTTCTGTATCTTCTAATAAAATAATTTCTCGGTGTATCTGGATCCCAGCTCCACAGCAACCCTTCGACATCCTGCTACCTTCTGGAGGTATCCCATGCTGTTGGAATGTATAAGGATATTAGAAATTATTTTTTGTAGTACAGCAATGAATGACTTGGCTTAATTGTCTACATATAAAAAGGAAACCTGTCCTTTATTGGTTGATGCCAGAGGAGCCCATTGCTCAGGGAGGCAGAGTGGCATATAGGGGGTTAAAAGAAAAACCAGGGAGTCAGAGTGGTATGTAGGCGTGTATAAGGCATATCTGGGGGGCAGAGTGGCAAATAGGGGGTCAAGAGGCATATCAGGGAGGCTGAGTGGCATATAGGGGTGTATAGGGCATATCTGGGGGTAGAGTGGCATATAAAGGGGTATAAAGCATTTCGGGGGGGGCAGGTTGGCAAATAGAAGGACATAAAAACTAAAAATGCATTTTTCTCAATCATAGCTTTTATTAAATAGGAAAAAATAGTTTACATGAGAATTAATATTTACTAGTAAAACTTTTTTTCCCTCTAGGGTAGTCTTATATTCAGGCTTTTTCTTTTTTTCCTAAATGAATATTCAAATGTTGGGGATCGTCTTATAATTGAGCAAATGCGGGGTATATATATATAGATATAGATATATATACACACATACACCGCATTGGCCCGATTATGGGTCGTAGTAAAACAGTATTTTATCTAACAAACTATTATTATAAGGAACACATGTATTTTAACACATTTTGGGATCTATTATGCAGTTAGGCAGCATATGTTATATACAAACAGAAAAGTGAAAAACCAATAACCATTTTAAGGTCCCCCTTTTAATCATAGTGCATCTTACTTATATATTTAGCCCCCCTAGATAAGCCACTCTGCCCCCCCCCGACTTAACAGTGCATCTCCAGGCTTTCCTCCGTACTCCCTGGTGTCTACTGGAGGCAGCTGGGGGACGTCTGTTCCATGCGTGCAGACAACCTCCTCTACTGCTGGCCGGCGCTTCCGCCGGGTCTTCTATGGTGGAGCACCGGAAGGTTATAACACTGGCTGCCAGAGAGAGGGATCCAGTTCCCCTGCACCTGCCCAGCGCCTGGAACTGCATGTCCTGGGCTTTGGGAGATAGGAATTGTGAATCCCTGCGCTAAACCCTGATTATAGGAAAAACTTGCGGCCTGTAGTCGGGCCAATACAGTATATTAAATATTATAGTGAATTAACTAAAAAATAGAAAAATGTTGGGTGCCATTAATATCCGGTCTTTAGATGACTCTCTGTGGGGTCCTAAACGGTGTGATTACAAAACATTGAAGTCTTGTTGTGTTAGACTTTAACCTCCTATTATGCTCATTTAAAAAAAACAAGCTAAAGTGCAGCCAGGGCAAAACCCACCAGGGTTTTGTGGACCCACATAAATTTCCACTGCACCCATAATAAAGAAAAAAAAAACTTATTATGATCATCTTTTATTTATATAGCGCCAAATTGCACCCACTCTGCACCTCCATAAATTGCACCTGCACCCATGTTGCGCCTAAAGGACTTCTTTCATTAATGTAATATTCTAAATATGTGCAGGAATATTTCTCTGTTAAACACATTACACAAACATACATATTCCACGGCTGCTGCTGCTGCTGCTGCTGCTTTATGGTGATGTGTTCAGTTACTTTGTTACATGTGAATAGCTGAGCGGATGAGTTTTGCAGCAGCTCGGATGTTATTAGAGTTTCAAGGATTTAAAGTAACGTGTAAGTCTAATGTAAATTCAACAAACATTAACACCCTGGTCATTTTATATGAATTTTCAAAAGATTTTTTTTTTTTTTTTTAAAGAAATCCACTAGAGTATTTACATCCATAAAGCAGTTAAGCAGAAGAGTCCTCTTTGTCACCTCACAGTGAATAGTGACATCACTGCCACTGTGAAGCAGGAGAACGTTCACCTGTTTACTCAGTGTAGTTGGGCGCCCGGCACTTGTAAGCAGCTATTCATAGCAGACTTGAAGTGTTGTTACCAACAACATCAGAGATTCTTGAGAATTAAAAGAGGAACCTTTTAAAAGGAAAGCTATGGGGGAGTGTTGTCTCCTCCTTGGACTAAGGTGGATTGGAAAGAGATGCTGCCCCAGAAAACTGCGGAAGCTTTTCAAACGAGTGAAAACATCTTCCGCTAACACCGCAAAAAGGAGTAAGGATCAGAACAAGGAGCACTTGGCCAGTAGAGTCCCTGTCCTCAAAGAGAAGAAAGAGAGTAGCAATACTCAGGAAGAAAGAGGGAGAGAGAGGAAGAGGACCAAACGTACTCCGAATGAGAGAGAGGAGAGCAGCCTGTGTCTCAGGGCAAATAAGACAACAAAACGCCCAAGAACCAGCACAGGCAGCTCGGAACATGAGAAAAAGCGGTGTAGATACAGCGAGAAAAGCAGACAGAGTCTGAGGCAGCAGGAGAAAGAAAGAGCAGGGGAACATCTGGAGGAGCGCAGAAGGGGAAAGGTTCCCATGAAAAGACGCAGGAGTATGGAGGAAAGCAGTCTTACTGCGAAAAGATTTCGGAGCCTTCTCCCCATGACGCTCTCCGGCTTCACCTTCCATTCGGTGCTGGGAGAAGGATCGTTTGGAAAGGTCATGTTGGCTTCTGTACCTAGAAGAAATTCCATGGTAGCGGTCAAAGCCATCCGCAAGAAAGCCATAAACCCCCAAGACTTACTTAAAGAGAGGAGGATGCTGGAGATGGCTCGAGACAGCCCATTCCTGTGTCACGGATATGCAGCCTTCCAAACTGAGACCTGCGGATTATTTGTAATGGAATATATGTCTGGTGGAAGCCTCCAGTCATATATGAATAGGGTGGGCTGCCTCACCGAGACCACAGCTGCATTTTATTCAGCTGAAATCATCTGTGGCATCCAGTTCCTCCACGCTCGGGGCGTTATACATCGAGACCTGAAGCCGGAAAACATCTTGCTTGACGGAGGGGGCCATGCGAAGATCTGCGATTTCGGTCTTGTTGCAGAAGGTATTTTTGGAACAGCAGAAACAGACGGAGAATGTGGAACATTCCTGTACATGGCCCCGGAAATCCATAACAACCAAACATACGGTGTTGCTGTGGACTGGTGGTCCTTTGGGGTGATGCTATTCCAGATGCTTAACGGGGCTTTACCATTCCATATAATCTATTCCATTCTGCATGAAAGACCCCGGTATATCGAACGGCTCTCTGAAGAAGCTGGTGACATCTTGAAGCATCTTTTGAGGAAAGATCCTCAGTATCGCCTCGGGATCGCAGGATGTATCAGGCGGCATCCATTCTTCCAGAACATTGAGTGGGAGGATATAGAGAGCCGCCGTTCAACTCCCCCGTACCAGCCATCAACACCAAATCTCCGCTTGCAGACACTCCAGGAGATTCCATTAGATTTGGACACCACAGAGGACTCTTCATCTTACATGTCCTCTTCATGTGACATGTCCTCTGCATCTTGCACGTCCTCTTCATCAGGCAGCCAGAGTCTTTCTGGCTTTTCCTTTGTCACTCCAGACTGGATGGCCTGAAGGATGGATGGAGCCCTGGCCAAGTGTATTAAGATCGGTTGTTTCCAAGTAACATCATAAAATCATAATAAATTTGAGAAACACCTACATTTTTGTTATTGTTTCCTTCGTGTTCTATAACTACAGGTACCATTGTTTACATAGCTATAACCTCACAATAGAGCTTCTGCGTTTAAGACATCATACAGAGTTTGTGTATTGTAATTTATGGAGACAGGAATGTCCCAAATAAAACCGAATTTTAAGCAACCCACTTTATATGGCCCCAATGTAACTTAATTCATGTGATATCTGTGGTGACATAACAAGTATGGTTGTCAATGATTTGGACCTATATGTATACATTTGACTATGGATGTGTTAATGCTGTTACCCTCACAGATGTGCCAGCCTGTAACAGTGCACTATTAACACCATCACATCATAACCTCTTGCCTTTGCACATTAAACCAATAACTCGCAATCGCCAAGCCGAATTAACATGGCTCGTCATTAGCAGCTATCCTTAATCTCTACCCATATGTAGTGTATAAAACAGGCATATTAAGGGGCAGGGCTTTGGCAAGAGTTTTGATTCAGTGGCCTATTGATAGTGAACAATGTACATGGGGAAAAATTTCAAAGAAAGATTATACTTTTAATTTAAATTTAATTGTAATTGGATTTGAAGGAGGGACTGACCCTTTACTACCATTCAAAAGTTTGGGGCCACTCATGCTGTTTTCATGGAAAGCAAGGACATTTCTGTCTGTAACATAATTGCAAAAGGCTTTCTAATGATCAATTAGACTTTAAAACGGAAACTTCGATCAGCAAACACAACGTGCCATTGGAACACAGTAGTGATGGGAGTGATAAAGGGCCTCTGTATGCCTATAAAGATATTCCATTGTAACAATCAGCCGTTTCCAGCTACAATAGTCAGTTACACCAGCTTGATTTTGTTACTTTGTGCATAAGTTTAAATGAATCCTAAAATTCTATCAAATGCATTAAAAGGCAATTACATGGAAAACACTGGGAATGTCCATCCCTAAAGTGCTTGATCATGTTCACAAATATATTATTGGCTAAGGGGTATATTTTCCTTTTAAACACAGTTTAAACTGAAATTTGAATTACGAAAATGATTAAATGTCTGTATTCTTAACCTAAGAAAGGTTTATTCAACACTGAAAAAGAGGGCTAATATTTTGGGCAAATCACATACCCGGTTACTTCTGTATCTTCTAATAAAATAATTTCTCGGTGTATCTGGATCCCAGCTCCACAGCAACCCTTCGACATCCTGCTACCTTCTGGAGGTATCCCATGCTGTTGGAATGTATAAGGATATTAGAAATTATTTTTTGTTGTACAGCAATGAATGACTTGGCTTAATTGTCTACATATAAAAAGGAAACCTGTCCTTTATTGGTTGATGCCAGAGGAGCCCATTGCTCAGGGAGGCAGAGTGGCATATAGGGGGTTAAAAGAAAAACCAGGGAGTCAGAGTGGTATGTAGGCGTGTATAAGGCATATCTGGGGGGCAGAGTGGCAAATAGGGGGTCAAGAGGCATATCAGGGAGGCTGAGTGGCATATAGGGGTGTATAGGGCATATCTGGGGGTAGAGTGGCATATAAAGGGGTATAAAGCATTTCTGGGGGGGGCAGGTTGGCAAATAGAAGGACATAAAAACTAAAAATGCATTTTTCTCAATCATAGCTTTTATTAAATAGGAAAAAATAGTTTACATGAGAATTAATATTTACTAGTAAAACTTTTTTTCCCTCTAGGGTAGTCTTATATTCAGGCTTTTTCTTTTTTTCCTAAATGAATATTCAAATGTTGGGGATCGTCTTATAATTGAGCAAATGCGGGGTATATATATATAGATATATAGATATAGATATATACACACATACACCGCATTGGCCCGATTATGGGTCGTAGTAAAACAGTATTTTATCTAACAAACTATTATTATAAGGAACACATGTATTTTAACACATTTTGGGATCTATTATGCAGTTAGGCAGCATATGTTATATACAAACAGAAACGTGGAAAACCAATAACCATTTTAAGGTCCCCCTTTTAATCATAGTGCATCTTACTTATATATTTAGCCCCCCTAGATAAGCCACTCTGCCCCCCCCCGACTTACCAGTGCATCTCCAGGCTTTCCTCCGTACTCCCTGGTGTCTACTGGAGGCAGCTGGGGGACGTCTGTTCCACGCGTGCAGACAACCTCCTCTACTGCTGGCCGGCACTTCCGCCGGGTCTTCTATGGTGGAGCACCGGAAGGTTATAGCACTGGCTGCCAGAGAGAGGGATCCAGTTCCCCTGCACCTGCCCAGCGCCTGGAACTGCATGTCCTGGGCTTTGGGAGATAGGAATTGTGAATCCCTGCGCTAAACCCTGATTATAGGAAAAACTTGCGTCCTGTAGTCGGGCCAATACAGTATATTAAATATTATAGTGAATTAACTAAAAAATAGAAAAATGTTGGGTGCCATTAATATCCGGTCTTTAGATGACTCTCTGTGGGGTCCTAAACGGTGTGATTACAAAACATTGAAGTCTTGTTGTGTTAGACTTTAACCTCCTATTATGCTCATTTAAAAAAAAACAAGCTAAAGTGCAGCCAGGGCAAAACCCACCAGGGTTTTGTGGACCCACATAAATTTCCACTGCACCCATAATAAAGAAAAAAAAAAACTTATTATGATCATCTTTTATTTATATAGCGCCAAATTGCACCCACTCTGCACCTCCATAAATTGCACCTGCACCCATGTTGCGCCTAAAGGACTTCTTTCATTAATGTAATATTCTAAATATGTGCAGGAATATTTCTCTGTTAAACACATTACACAAACATACATATTCCACAGCTGCGGCTGCTGCTGCTGCTGCTTTATGGTGATGTGTTCAGTTACTTTGTTACATGTGAATAGCTGAGCGGATGAGTTTTGCAGCAGCTCGGATGTTATTAGAGTTTCAAGGATTTAAAGTAACGTGTAAGTCTAATGTAAATTCAACAAACATTAACACCCTGGTCATTTTATATGAATTTTCAAAAGATTTTTTTTTTTTTTTAAAGAAATCCACTAGAGTATTTACATCCATAAAGCAGTTAAGCAGAAGAGTCCTCTTTGTCACCTCACAGTGAATAGTGACATCACTGCCACTGTGAAGCAGGAGAACGTTCACCTGTTTACTCAGTGTAGTTGGGCGCCCGGCACTTGTAAGCAGCTATTCATAGCAGACTTGAAGTGTTGTTACCAACAACATCAGAGATTCTTGAGAATTAAAAGAGGAACCTTTTAAAAGGAAAGCTATGGGGGAGTGTTGTCTCCTCCTTGGACTAAGGTGGATTGGAAAGAGATGCTGCCCCAGAAAACTGCGGAAGCTTTTCAAACGAGTGAAAACATCTTCCGCTAACACCGCAAAAAGGAGTAAGGATCAGAACAAGGAGCACTTGGCCAGTAGAGTCCCTGTCCTCAAAGAGAAGAAAGAGAGTAGCAATACTCAGGAAGAAAGAGGGAGAGAGAGGAAGAGGACCAAACGTACTCCGAATGAGAGAGAGGAGAGCAGCCTGTGTCTCAGGGCAAATAAGACAACAAAACGCCCAAGAACCAGCACAGGCAGCTCGGAACATGAGAAAAAGCGGTGTAGATACAGCGAGAAAAGCAGACAGAGTCTGAGGCAGCAGGAGAAAGAAAGAGCAGGGGAACATCTGGAGGAGCGCAGAAGGGGAAAGGTTCCCATGAAAAGACGCAGGAGTATGGAGGAAAGCAGTCTTACTGCGAAAAGATTTCGGAGCCTTCTCCCCATGACGCTCTCCGGCTTCACCTTCCATTCGGTGCTGGGAGAAGGATCGTTTGGAAAGGTCATGTTGGCTTCTGTACCTAGAAGAAATTCCATGGTAGCGGTCAAAGCCATCCGCAAGAAAGCCATAAACCCCCAAGACTTACTTAAAGAGAGGAGGATGCTGGAGATGGCTCGAGACAGCCCATTCCTGTGTCACGGATATGCAGCCTTCCAAACTGAGACCTGCGGATTATTTGTAATGGAATATATGTCTGGTGGAAGCCTCCAGTCATATATGAATAGGGTGGGCTGCCTCACCGAGACCACAGCTGCATTTTATTCAGCTGAAATCATCTGTGGCATCCAGTTCCTCCACGCTCGGGGCGTTATACATCGAGACCTGAAGCCGGAAAACATCTTGCTTGACGGAGGGGGCCATGCGAAGATCTGCGATTTCGGTCTTGTTGCAGAAGGTATTTTTGGAACAGCAGAAACAGACGGAGAATGTGGAACATTCCTGTACATGGCCCCGGAAATCCATAACAACCAAACATACGGTGTTGCTGTGGACTGGTGGTCCTTTGGGGTGATGCTATTCCAGATGCTTAACGGGGCTTTACCATTCCATATAATCTATTCCATTCTACATGAAAGACCCCGGTATATCGAACGGCTCTCTGAAGAAGCTGGTGACATCTTGAAGCATCTTTTGAGGAAAGATCCTCAGTATCGCCTCGGGATCGCAGGATGTATCAGGCGGCATCCATTCTTCCAGAACATTGAGTGGGAGGATATAGAGAGCCGCCGTTCAACTCCCCCGTACCAGCCATCAACACCAAATCTCCGCTTGCAGACACTCCAGGAGATTCCATTAGATTTGGACACCACAGAGGACTCTTCATCTTACATGTCCTCTTCATGTGACATGTCCTCTGCATCTTGCACGTCCTCTTCATCAGGCAGCCAGAGTCTTTCTGGCTTTTCCTTTGTCACTCCAGACTGGATGGCCTGAAGGATGGATGGAGCCCTGGCCAAGTGTATTAAGATCGGTTGTTTCCAAGTAACATCATAAAATCATAATAAATTTGAGAAACACCTACATTTTTGTTATTGTTTCCTTCGTGTTCTATAACTACAGGTACCATTGTTTACATAGCTATAACCTCACAATAGAGCTTCTGCGTTTAAGACATCATACAGAGTTTGTGTATTGTAATTTATGGAGACAGGAATGTCCCAAATAAAACCGAATTTTAAGCAACCCACTTTATATGGCCCCAATGTAACTTAATTCATGTGATATCTGTGGTGACATAACAAGTATTGTTGTCAATGATTTGGACCTATATGTATACATTTGACTATGGATGTGTTAATGCTATTACCCTCACAGATGTGCCAGCCTGTAACAATGCACTATTAACACCATCACATCATAACCTCTTGCCTTTGCACATTAAACCAATAACTCGCAATCGCCAAGCCGAATTAACATGGCTCGTCATTAGCAGCTATCCTTAATCTCTACCCATATGTAGTGTATAAAACAGGCATATTAAGGGGCAGGGCTTTGGCAAGAGTTTTGATTCAGTGGCCTATTGATAGTGATCTATGTACATGGGGAAAAATTTCAAAGAAAGATTATACTTTTAATTTCAATTTAATTGTAATTGGATTTGAAGGAGGGACTGACCCTTTACTACCATTCAAAAGTTTGGGGCCACTCATGCTGTTTTCATGGAAAGCAAGGACATTTCTGTCTGTAACATAATTGCAAAAGGCTTTCTAATGATCAATTAGACTTTTAAACGGAAACTTCGATCAGCAAACACAACGTGCCATTGGAACACAGTAGTGATGGGAGTGATAAAGGGCCTCTGTATGCCTATAAAGATATTCCATTGTAACAATCAGCCGTTTCCAGCTACAATAGTCAGTTACACCAGCTTGATTTTGTTACTTTGTGCATAAGTTTAAATGAATCCTAAAATTCTATCAAATGCATTAAAAGGCAATTACATGGAAAACACTGGGAATGTCCATCCCTAAAGTGCTTGATCATGTTCACAAATATATTATTGGCTAAGGGGTATATTTTCCCTTTAAACACAGTTTAAACTGAAATTTGAATTACGAAAATGATTAAATGTCTGTATTCTTAACCTAAGAAAGGTTTATTCAACACTGAAAAAGAGGGCTAATATTTTGGGCAAATCACATACCCGGTTACTTCTGTATCTTCTAATAAAATAATTTCTCGGTGTATCTGGATCCCAGCTCCACAGCAACCCTTCGACATCCTGCTACCTTCTGGAGGTATCCCATGCTGTTGGAATGTATAAGGATATTAGAAATTATTTTTTGTAGTACAGCAATGAATGACTTGGCTTAATTGTCTACATATAAAAAGGAAACCTGTCCTTTATTGGTTGATGCCAGAGGAGCCCATTGCTCAGGGAGGCAGAGTGGCATATAGGGGGTTAAAAGAAAAACCAGGGAGTCAGAGTGGTATGTAGGCGTGTATAAGGCATATCTGGGGGGCAGAGTGGCAAATAGGGGGTCAAGAGGCATATCAGGGAGGCTGAGTGGCATATAGGGGTGTATAGGGCATATCTGGGGGTAGAGTGGCATATAAAGGGGTATAAAGCATTTCGGGGGGGGGCAGGTTGGCAAATAGAAGGACATAAAAACTAAAAATGCATTTTTCTCAATCATAGCTTTTATTAAATAGGAAAAAATAGTTTACATGAGAATTAATATTTACTAGTAAAACTTTTTTTCCCTCTAGGGTAGTCTTATATTCAGGCTTTTTCTTTTTTTCCTAAATGAATATTCAAATGTTGGGGATCGTCTTATAATTGAGCAAATGCGGGGTATATATATATAGATATATAGATATAGATATATACACACATACACCGCATTGGCCCGATTATGGGTCGTAGTAAAACAGTATTTTATCTAACAAACTATTATTATAAGGAACACATGTATTTTAACACATTTTGGGATCTATTATGCAGTTAGGCAGCATATGTTATATACAAACAGAAACGTGAAAAACCAATAACCATTTTAAGGTCCCCCTTTTAATCATAGTGCATCTTACTTATATATTTAGCCCCCCTAGATAAGCCACTCTGCCCCCCCCCCGACTTACCAGTGCATCTCCAGGCTTTCCTCCGTACTCCCTGGTGTCTACTGGAGGCAGCTGGGGGACGTCTGTTCCATGCGTGCAGACAACCTCCTCTACTGCTGGCCGGCGCTTCCGCCGGGTCTTCTATGGTGGAGCACCGGAAGGTTATAACACTGGCTGCCAGAGAGAGGGATCCAGTTCCCCTGCACCTGCCCAGCGCCTGGAACTGCATGTCCTGGGCTTTGGGAGATAGGAATTGTGAATCCCTGCGCTAAACCCTGATTATAGGAAAAACTTGCGGCCTGTAGTCGGGCCAATACAGTATATTAAATATTATAGTGAATTAACTAAAAAATAGAAAAATGTTGGGTGCCATTAATATCCGGTCTTTAGATGACTCTCTGTGGGGTCCTAAACGGTGTGATTACAAAACATTGAAGTCTTGTTGTGTTAGACTTTAACCTCCTATTATGCTCATTTAAAAAAAAACAAGCTAAAGTGCAGCCAGGGCAAAACCCACCAGGGTTTTGTGGACCCACATAAATTTCCACTGCACCCATAATAAAGAAAAAAAAAACTTATTATGATCATCTTTTATTTATATAGCGCCAAATTGCACCCACTCTGCACCTCCATAAATTGCACCTGCACCCATGTTGCGCCTAAAGGACTTCTTTCATTAATGTAATATTCTAAATATGTGCAGGAATATTTCTCTGTTAAACACATTACACAAACATACATATTCCACGGCTGCTGCTGCTGCTGCTGCTTTATGGTGATGTGTTCAGTTACTTTGTTACATGTGAATAGCTGAGCGGATGAGTTTTGCAGCAGCTCGGATGTTATTAGAGTTTCAAGGATTTAAAGTAACGTGTAAGTCTAATGTAAATTCAACAAACATTAACACCCTGGTCATTTTATATGAATTTTCAAAAGATTTTTTTTTTTTTTTTTAAAGAAATCCACTAGAGTATTTACATCCATAAAGCAGTTAAGCAGAAGAGTCCTCTTTGTCACCTCACAGTGAATAGTGACATCACTGCCACTGTGAAGCAGGAGAACGTTCACCTGTTTACTCAGTGTAGTTGGGCGCCCGGCACTTGTAAGCAGCTATTCATAGCAGACTTGAAGTGTTGTTACCAACAACATCAGAGATTCTTGAGAATTAAAAGAGGAACCTTTTAAAAGGAAAGCTATGGGGGAGTGTTGTCTCCTCCTTGGACTAAGGTGGATTGGAAAGAGATGCTGCCCCAGAAAACTGCGGAAGCTTTTCAAACGAGTGAAAACATCTTCCGCTAACACCGCAAAAAGGAGTAAGGATCAGAACAAGGAGCCATTGGCCAGTAGAGTCCCTGTCCTCAAAGAGAAGAAAGAGAGTAGCAATACTCAGGAAGAAAGAGGGAGAGAGAGGAAGAGGACCAAACGTACTCCGAATGAGAGAGAGGAGAGCAGCCTGTGTCTCAGGGCAAATAAGACAACAAAACGCCCAAGAACCAGCACAGGCAGCTCGGAACATGAGAAAAAGCGGTGTAGATACAGCGAGAAAAGCAGACAGAGTCTGAGGCAGCAGGAGAAAGAAAGAGCAGGGGAACATCTGGAGGAGCGCAGAAGGGGAAAGGTTCCCATGAAAAGACGCAGGAGTATGGAGGAAAGCAGTCTTACTGCGAAAAGATTTCGGAGCCTTCTCCCCATGACGCTCTCCGGCTTCACCTTCCATTCGGTGCTGGGAGAAGGATCGTTTGGAAAGGTCATGTTGGCTTCTGTACCTAGAAGAAATTCCATGGTAGCGGTCAAAGCCATCCGCAAGAAAGCCATAAACCCCCAAGACTTACTTAAAGAGAGGAGGATGCTGGAGATGGCTCGAGACAGCCCATTCCTGTGTCACGGATATGCAGCCTTCCAAACTGAGACCTGCGGATTATTTGTAATGGAATATATGTCTGGTGGAAGCCTCCAGTCATATATGAATAGGGTGGGCTGCCTCACCGAGACCACAGCTGCATTTTATTCAGCTGAAATCATCTGTGGCATCCAGTTCCTCCACGCTCGGGGCGTTATACATCGAGACCTGAAGCCGGAAAACATCTTGCTTGACGGAGGGGGCCATGCGAAGATCTGCGATTTCGGTCTTGTTGCAGAAGGTATTTTTGGAACAGCAGAAACAGACGGAGAATGTGGAACATTCCTGTACATGGCCCCGGAAATCCATAACAACCAAACATACGGTGTTGCTGTGGACTGGTGGTCCTTTGGGGTGATGCTATTCCAGATGCTTAACGGGGCTTTACCATTCCATATAATCTATTCCATTCTACATGAAAGACCCCGGTATATCGAACGGCTCTCTGAAGAAGCTGGTGACATCTTGAAGCATCTTTTGAGGAAAGATCCTCAGTATCGCCTCGGGATCGCAGGATGTATCAGGCGGCATCCATTCTTCCAGAACATTGAGTGGGAGGATATAGAGAGCCGCCGTTCAACTCCCCCGTACCAGCCATCAACACCAAATCTCCGCTTGCAGACACTCCAGGAGATTCCATTAGATTTGGACACCACAGAGGACTCTTCATCTTACATGTCCTCTTCATGTGACATGTCCTCTGCATCTTGCACGTCCTCTTCATCAGGCAGCCAGAGTCTTTCTGGCTTTTCCTTTGTCACTCCAGACTGGATGGCCTGAAGGATGGATGGAGCCCTGGCCAAGTGTATTAAGATCGGTTGTTTCCAAGTAACATCATAAAATCATAATAAATTTGAGAAACACCTACATTTTTGTTATTGTTTCCTTCGTGTTCTATAACTACAGGTACCATTGTTTACATAGCTATAACCTCACAATAGAGCTTCTGCGTTTAAGACATCATACAGAGTTTGTGTATTGTAATTTATGGAGACAGGAATGTCCCAAATAAAACCGAATTTTAAGCAACCCACTTTATATGGCCCCAATGTAACTTAATTCATGTGATATCTGTGGTGACATAACAAGTATTGTTGTCAATGATTTGGACCTATATGTATACATTTGACTATGGATGTGTTAATGCTGTTACCCTCACAGATGTGCCAGCCTGTAACAATGCACTATTAACACCATCACATCATAACCTCTTGCCTTTGCACATTAAACCAATAACTCGCAATCGCCAAGCCGAATTAACATGGCTCGTCATTAGCAGCTATCCTTAATCTCTACCCATATGTAGTGTATAAAACAGGCATATTAAGGGGCAGGGCTTTGGCAAGAGTTTTGATTCAGTGGCCTATTGATAGTGAACAATGTACATGGGGAAAAATTTCAAAGAAAGATTATACTTTTAATTTAAATTTAATTGTAATTGGATTTGAAGGAGGGACTGACCCTTTACTACCATTCAAAAGTTTGGGGCCACTCATGCTGTTTTCATGGAAAGCAAGGACATTTCTGTCTGTAACATAATTGAAAAAGGCTTTCTAATGATCAATTAGACTTTAAAACGGAAACTTCGATCAGCAAACACAACGTGCCATTGGAACACAGTAGTGATGGGAGTGATAAAGGGCCTCTGTATGCCTATAAAGATATTCCATTGTAACAATCAGCCGTTTCCAGCTACAATAGTCAGTTACACCAGCTTGATTTTGTTACTTTGTGCATAAGTTTAAATGAATCCTAAAATTCTATCAAATGCATTAAAAGGCAATTACATGGAAAACACTGGGAATGTCCATCCCTAAAGTGCTTGATCATGTTCACAAATATATTATTGGCTAAGGGGTATATTTTCCTTTTAAACACAGTTTAAACTGAAATTTGAATTACGAAAATGATTAAATGTCTGTATTCTTAACCTAAGAAAGGTTTATTCAACACTGAAAAAGAGGGCTAATATTTTGGGCAAATCACATACCCGGTTACTTCTGTATCTTCTAATAAAATAATTTCTCGGTGTATCTGGATCCCAGCTCCACAGCAACCCTTCGACATCCTGCTACCTTCTGGAGGTATCCCATGCTGTTGGAATGTATAAGGATATTAGAAATTATTTTTTGTAGTACAGCAATGAATGACTTGGCTTAATTGTCTACATATAAAAAGGAAACCTGTCCTTTATTGGTTGATGCCAGAGGAGCCCATTGCTCAGGGAGGCAGAGTGGCATATAGGGGGTTAAAAGAAAAACCAGGGAGTCAGAGTGGTATGTAGGCGTGTATAAGGCATATCTGGGGGGCAGAGTGGCAAATAGGGGGTCAAGAGGCATATCAGGGAGGCTGAGTGGCATATAGGGGTGTATAGGGCATATCTGGGGGTAGAGTGGCATATAAAGGGGTATAAAGCATTTCTGGGGGGGGCAGGTTGGCAAATAGAAGGACATAAAAACTAAAAATGCATTTTTCTCAATCATAGCTTTTATTAAATAGGAAAAAATAGTTTACATGAGAATTAATATTTACTAGTAAAACTTTTTTTCCCTCTAGGGTAGTCTTATATTCAGGCTTTTTCTTTTTTTCCTAAATGAATATTCAAATGTTGGGGATCGTCTTATAATTGAGCAAATGCGGGGTATATATATATAGATATATAGATATAGATATATACACACATACACCGCATTGGCCCGATTATGGGTCGTAGTAAAACAGTATTTTATCTAACAAACTATTATTATAAGGAACACATGTATTTTAACACATTTTGGGATCTATTATGCAGTTAGGCAGCATATGTTATATACAAACAGAAACGTGGAAAACCAATAACCATTTTAAGGTCCCCCTTTTAATCATAGTGCATCTTACTTATATATTTAGCCCCCCTAGATAAGCCACTCTGCCCCCCCCCCGACTTACCAGTGCATCTCCAGGCTTTCCTCCGTACTCCCTGGTGTCTACTGGAGGCAGCTGGGGGACGTCTGTTCCATGCGTGCAGACAACCTCCTCTACTGCTGGCCGGCACTTCCGCCGGGTCTTCTATGGTGGAGCACCGGAAGGTTATAACACTGGCTGCCAGAGAGAGGGATCCAGTTCCCCTGCACCTGCCCAGCGCCTGGAACTGCATGTCCTGGGCTTTGGGAGATAGGAATTGTGAATCCCTGCGCTAAACCCTGATTATATGAAAAACTTGCGGCCTGTAGTCGGGCCAATACAGTATATTAAATATTATAGTGAATTAACTAAAAAATAGAAAAATGTTGGGTGCCATTAATATCCGGTCTTTAAATGACTCTCTGTGGGGTCCTAAACGGTGTGATTACAAAACATTGAAGTCTTGTTGTGTTAGACTTAACCTCCTATTATGCTCATTTAAAAAAAAACAAGCTAAAGTGCAGCCAGGGCAAAACCCACCAGGGTTTTGTGGACCCACATAAATTTCCACTGCACCCATAATAAAGAAAAAAAAAAACTTATTATGATCATCTTTTATTTATATAGCGCCAAATTGCACCCACTCTGCACCTCCATAAATTGCACCTGCACCCATGTTGCGCCTAAAGGACTTCTTTCATTAATGTAATATTCTAAATATGTGCAGGAATATTTCTCTGTTAAACACATTACACAAACATACATATTCCACGGCTGCGGCTGCTGCTGCTGCTGCTGCTTTATGGTGATGTGTTCAGTTACTTTGTTACATGTGAATAGCTGAGCGGATGAGTTTTGCAGCAGCTCGGATGTTATTAGAGTTTCAAGGATTTAAAGTAACGTGTAAGTCTAATGTAAATTCAACAAACATTAACACCCTGGTCATTTTATATGAATTTTCAAAAGATTTTTTTTTTTTTTTTTAAAGAAATCCACTAGAGTATTTACATCCATAAAGCAGTTAAGCAGAAGAGTCCTCTTTGTCACCTCACAGTGAATAGTGACATCACTGCCACTGTGAAGCAGGAGAACGTTCACCTGTTTACTCAGTGTAGTTGGGCGCCCGGCACTTGTAAGCAGCTATTCATAGCAGACTTGAAGTGTTGTTACCAACAACATCAGAGATTCTTGAGAATTAAAAGAGGAACCTTTTAAAAGGAAAGCTATGGGGGAGTGTTGTCTCCTCCTTGGACTAAGGTTGATTGGAAAGAGATGCTGCCCCAGAAAACTGTGGAAGCTTTTCAAACGAGTGAAAACATCTTCCGCTAAAACCGCAAAAAGGAGTAAGGATCAGAACAAGGAGCACTTGGCCAGTAGAGTCCCTGTCCTCAAAGAGAAGAAAGAGAGTAGCAATACTCAGGAAGAAAGAGGGAGAGAGAGGAAGAGGACCAAACGTACTCCGAATGAGAGAGAGGAGAGCAGCCTGTGTCTCAGGGCAAATAAGACAACAAAACGCCCAAGAACCAGCACAGGCAGCTCGGAACATGAGAAAAAGCGGTGTAGATACAGCGAGAAAAGCAGACAGAGTCTGAGGCAGCAGGAGAAAGAAAGAGCAGGGGAACATCTGGAGGAGCGCAGAAGGGGAAAGGTTCCCATGAAAAGACGCAGGAGTATGGAGGAAAGCAGTCTTACTGCGAAAAGATTTCGGAGCCTTCTCCCCATGACGCTCTCCGGCTTCACCTTCCATTCGGTGCTGGGAGAAGGATCGTTTGGAAAGGTCATGTTGGCTTCTGTACCTAGAAGAAATTCCATGGTAGCGGTCAAAGCCATCCGCAAGAAAGCCATAAACCCCCAAGACTTACTTAAAGAGAGGAGGATGCTGGAGATGGCTCGAGACAGCCCATTCCTGTGTCACGGATATGCAGCCTTCCAAACTGAGACCTGCGGATTATTTGTAATGGAATATATGTCTGGTGGAAGCCTCCAGTCATATATGAATAGGGTGGGCTGCCTCACCGAGACCACAGCTGCATTTTATTCAGCTGAAATCATCTGTGGCATCCAGTTCCTCCACGCTCGGGGCGTTATACATCGAGACCTGAAGCCGGAAAACATCTTGCTTGACGGAGGGGGCCATGCGAAGATCTGCGATTTCGGTCTTGTTGCAGAAGGTATTTTTGGAACAGCAGAAACAGACGGAGAATGTGGAACATTCCTGTACATGGCCCCGGAAATCCATAACAACCAAACATACGGTGTTGCTGTGGACTGGTGGTCCTTTGGGGTGATGCTATTCCAGATGCTTAACGGGGCTTTACCATTCCATATAATCTATTCCATTCTACATGAAAGACCCCGGTATATCGAACGGCTCTCTGAAGAAGCTGGTGACATCTTGAAGCATCTTTTGAGGAAAGATCCTCAGTATCGCCTCGGGATCGCAGGATGTATCAGGCGGCATCCATTCTTCCAGAACATTGAGTGGGAGGATATAGAGAGCCGCCGTTCAACTCCCCCGTACCAGCCATCAACACCAAATCTCCGCTTGCAGACACTCCAGGAGATTCCATTAGATTTGGACACCACAGAGGACTCTTCATCTTACATGTCCTCTTCATGTGACATGTCCTCTGCATCTTGCACGTCCTCTTCATCAGGCAGCCAGAGTCTTTCTGGCTTTTCCTTTGTCACTCCAGACTGGATGGCCTGAAGGATGGATGGAGCCCTGGCCAAGTGTATTAAGATCGGTTGTTTCCAAGTAACATCATAAAATCATAATAAATTTGAGAAACACCTACATTTTTGTTATTGTTTCCTTCGTGTTCTATAACTACAGGTACCATTGTTTACATAGCTATAACCTCACAATAGAGCTTCTGCGTTTAAGACATCATACAGAGTTTGTGTATTGTAATTTATGGAGACAGGAATGTCCCAAATAAAACCGAATTTTAAGCAACCCACTTTATATGGCCCCAATGTAACTTAATTCATGTGATATCTGTGGTGACATAACAAGTATTGTTGTCAATGATTTGGACCTATATGTATACATTTGACTATGGATGTGTTAATGCTATTACCCTCACAGATGTGCCAGCCTGTAACAATGCACTATTAACACCATCACATCATAACCTCTTGCCTTTGCACATTAAACCAATAACTCGCAATCGCCAAGCCGAATTAACATGGCTCGTCATTAGCAGCTATCCTTAATCTCTACCCATATGTAGTGTATAAAACAGGCATATTAAGGGGCAGGGCTTTGGCAAGAGTTTTGATTCAGTGGCCTATTGATAGTGATCTATGTACATGGGGAAAAATTTCAAAGAAAGATTATACTTTTAATTTCAATTTAATTGTAATTGGATTTGAAGGAGGGACTGACCCTTTACTACCATTCAAAAGTTTGGGGCCACTCATGCTGTTTTCATGGAAAGCAAGGACATTTCTGTCTGTAACATAATTGCAAAAGGCTTTCTAATGATCAATTAGACTTTAAAACGGAAACTTCGATCAGCAAACACAACGTGCCATTGGAACACAGTAGTGATGGGAGTGATAAAGGGCCTCTGTATGCCTATAAAGATATTCCATTGTAACAATCAGCCGTTTCCAGCTACAATAGTCAGTTACACCAGCTTGATTTTGTTACTTTGTGCATAAGTTTAAATGAATCCTAAAATTCTATCAAATGCATTAAAAGGCAATTACATGGAAAACACTGGGAATGTCCATCCCTAAAGTGCTTGATCATGTTCACAAATATATTATTGGCTAAGGGGTATATTTTCCTTTTAAACACAGTTTAAACTGAAATTTGAATTACGAAAATGATTAAATGTCTGTATTCTTAACCTAAGAAAGGTTTATTCAACACTGAAAAAGAGGGCTAATATTTTGGGCAAATCACATAACCGGTTACTTCTGTATCTTCTAATAAAATAATTTCTCGGTGTATCTGGATCCTAGCTCCACAGCAACCCTTCGACATCCTGCTACCTTCTGGAGGTATCCCATGCTGTTGGAATGTATAAGGATATTAGAAATTATTTTTTGTAGTACAGCAATGAATGACTTGGCTTAATTGTCTACATATAAAAAGGAAACCTGTCCTTTATTGGTTGATGCCAGAGGAGCCCATTGCTCAGGGAGGCAGAGTGGCATATAGGGGGTTAAAAGAAAAACCAGGGAGTCAGAGTGGTATGTAGGCGTGTATAAGGCATATCTGGGGGGCAGAGTGGCAAATAGGGGGTCAAGAGGCATATCAGGGAGGCTGAGTGGCATATAGGGGTGTATAGGGCATATCTGGGGGTAGAGTGGCATATAAAGGGGTATAAAGCATTTCTGGGGGGGGCAGGTTGGCAAATAGAAGGACATAAAAACTAAAAATGCATTTTTCTCAATCATAGCTTTTATTAAATAGGAAACAATAGTTTACATGAGAATTAATATTTACTAGTAAAACTTTTTTTCTTTCTAGGGTAGTCTTATATTCAGGCTTTTTCTTTTTTTCCTAAATGAATATTCAAATGTTGGGGATCGTCTTATAATTGAGCAAATGCGGGGTATATATATATAGATATATAGATATAGATATATACACACATACACCGCATTGGCCCGATTATGGGTCGTAGTAAAACAGTATTTTATCTAACAAACTATTATTATAAGGAACACATGTATTTTAACACATTTTGGGATCTATTATGCAGTTAGGCAGAATATGTTATATACAAACAGAAACGTGGAAAACCAATAACCATTTTAAGGTCCCCCTTTTAATCATAGTGCATCTTACTTATATATTTAGCCCCCCTAGATAAGCCACTCTGCCCCCCCCCGACTTACCAGTGCATCTCCAGGCTTTCCTCCGTACTCCCTGGTGTCTACTGGAGGCAGCTGGGGGACGTCTGTTCCATGCGTGCAGACAACCTCCTCTACTGCTGGCCGGCACTTCCGCCGGGTCTTCTATGGTGGAGCACCGGAAGGTTATAACACTGGCTGCCAGAGAGAGGGATCCAGTTCCCCTGCACCTGCCCAGCGCCTGGAACTGCATGTCCTGGGCTTTGGGAGATAGGAATTGTGAATCCCTGCGCTAAACCCTGATTATATGAAAAACTTGCGGCCTGTAGTCGGGCCAATACAGTATATTAAATATTATAGTGAATTAACTAAAAAATAGAAAAATGTTGGGTGCCATTAATATCCGGTCTTTAAATGACTCTCTGTGGGGTCCTAAACGGTGTGATTACAAAACATTGAAGTCTTGTTGTGTTAGACTTAACCTCCTATTATGCTCATTTAAAAAAAAACAAGCTAAAGTGCAGCCAGGGCAAAACCCACCAGGGTTTTGTGGACCCACATAAATTTCCACTGCACCCATAATAAAGAAAAAAAAAAACTTATTATGATCATCTTTTATTTATATAGCGCCAAATTGCACCCACTCTGCACCTCCATAAATTGCACCTGCACCCATGTTGCGCCTAAAGGACTTCTTTCATTAATGTAATATTCTAAATATGTGCAGGAATATTTCTCTGTTAAACACATTACACAAACATACATATTCCACGGCTGCGGCTGCTGCTGCTGCTGCTGCTTTATGGTGATGTGTTCAGTTACTTTGTTACATGTGAATAGCTGAGCGGATGAGTTTTGCAGCAGCTCGGATGTTATTAGAGTTTCAAGGATTTAAAGTAACGTGTAAGTCTAATGTAAATTCAACAAACATTAACACCCTGGTCATTTTATATGAATTTTCAAAAGATTTTTTTTTTTTTTTTTAAAGAAATCCACTAGAGTATTTACATCCATAAAGCAGTTAAGCAGAAGAGTCCTCTTTGTCACCTCACAGTGAATAGTGACATCACTGCCACTGTGAAGCAGGAGAACGTTCACCTGTTTACTCAGTGTAGTTGGGCGCCCGGCACTTGTAAGCAGCTATTCATAGCAGACTTGAAGTGTTGTTACCAACAACATCAGAGATTCTTGAGAATTAAAAGAGGAACCTTTTAAAAGGAAAGCTATGGGGGAGTGTTGTCTCCTCCTTGGACTAAGGTTGATTGGAAAGAGATGCTGCCCCAGAAAACTGTGGAAGCTTTTCAAACGAGTGAAAACATCTTCCGCTAAAACCGCAAAAAGGAGTAAGGATCAGAACAAGGAGCACTTGGCCAGTAGAGTCCCTGTCCTCAAAGAGAAGAAAGAGAGTAGCAATACTCAGGAAGAAAGAGGGAGAGAGAGGAAGAGGACCAAACGTACTCCGAATGAGAGAGAGGAGAGCAGCCTGTGTCTCAGGGCAAATAAGACAACAAAACGCCCAAGAACCAGCACAGGCAGCTCGGAACATGAGAAAAAGCGGTGTAGATACAGCGAGAAAAGCAGACAGAGTCTGAGGCAGCAGGAGAAAGAAAGAGCAGGGGAACATCTGGAGGAGCGCAGAAGGGGAAAGGTTCCCATGAAAAGACGCAGGAGTATGGAGGAAAGCAGTCTTACTGCGAAAAGATTTCGGAGCCTTCTCCCCATGACGCTCTCCGGCTTCACCTTCCATTCGGTGCTGGGAGAAGGATCGTTTGGAAAGGTCATGTTGGCTTCTGTACCTAGAAGAAATTCCATGGTAGCGGTCAAAGCCATCCGCAAGAAAGCCATAAACCCCCAAGACTTACTTAAAGAGAGGAGGATGCTGGAGATGGCTCGAGACAGCCCATTCCTGTGTCACGGATATGCAGCCTTCCAAACTGAGACCTGCGGATTATTTGTAATGGAATATATGTCTGGTGGAAGCCTCCAGTCATATATGAATAGGGTGGGCTGCCTCACCGAGACCACAGCTGCATTTTATTCAGCTGAAATCATCTGTGGCATCCAGTTCCTCCACGCTCGGGGCGTTATACATCGAGACCTGAAGCCGGAAAACATCTTGCTTGACGGAGGGGGCCATGCGAAGATCTGCGATTTCGGTCTTGTTGCAGAAGGTATTTTTGGAACAGCAGAAACAGACGGAGAATGTGGAACATTCCTGTACATGGCCCCGGAAATCCATAACAACCAAACATACGGTGTTGCTGTGGACTGGTGGTCCTTTGGGGTGATGCTATTCCAGATGCTTAACGGGGCTTTACCATTCCATATAATCTATTCCATTCTACATGAAAGACCCCGGTATATCGAACGGCTCTCTGAAGAAGCTGGTGACATCTTGAAGCATCTTTTGAGGAAAGATCCTCAGTATCGCCTCGGGATCGCAGGATGTATCAGGCGGCATCCATTCTTCCAGAACATTGAGTGGGAGGATATAGAGAGCCGCCGTTCAACTCCCCCGTACCAGCCATCAACACCAAATCTCCGCTTGCAGACACTCCAGGAGATTCCATTAGATTTGGACACCACAGAGGACTCTTCATCTTACATGTCCTCTTCATGTGACATGTCCTCTGCATCTTGCACGTCCTCTTCATCAGGCAGCCAGAGTCTTTCTGGCTTTTCCTTTGTCACTCCAGACTGGATGGCCTGAAGGATGGATGGAGCCCTGGCCAAGTGTATTAAGATCGGTTGTTTCCAAGTAACATCATAAAATCATAATAAATTTGAGAAACACCTACATTTTTGTTATTGTTTCCTTCGTGTTCTATAACTACAGGTACCATTGTTTACATAGCTATAACCTCACAATAGAGCTTCTGCGTTTAAGACATCATACAGAGTTTGTGTATTGTAATTTATGGAGACAGGAATGTCCCAAATAAAACCGAATTTTAAGCAACCCACTTTATATGGCCCCAATGTAACTTAATTCATGTGATATCTGTGGTGACATAACAAGTATTGTTGTCAATGATTTGGACCTATATGTATACATTTGACTATGGATGTGTTAATGCTATTACCCTCACAGATGTGCCAGCCTGTAACAATGCACTATTAACACCATCACATCATAACCTCTTGCCTTTGCACATTAAACCAATAACTCGCAATCGCCAAGCCGAATTAACATGGCTCGTCATTAGCAGCTATCCTTAATCTCTACCCATATGTAGTGTATAAAACAGGCATATTAAGGGGCAGGGCTTTGGCAAGAGTTTTGATTCAGTGGCCTATTGATAGTGATCTATGTACATGGGGAAAAATTTCAAAGAAAGATTATACTTTTAATTTCAATTTAATTGTAATTGGATTTGAAGGAGGGACTGACCCTTTACTACCATTCAAAAGTTTGGGGCCACTCATGCTGTTTTCATGGAAAGCAAGGACATTTCTGTCTGTAACATAATTGCAAAAGGCTTTCTAATGATCAATTAGACTTTAAAACGGAAACTTCGATCAGCAAACACAACGTGCCATTGGAACACAGTAGTGATGGGAGTGATAAAGGGCCTCTGTATGCCTATAAAGATATTCCATTGTAACAATCAGCCGTTTCCAGCTACAATAGTCAGTTACACCAGCTTGATTTTGTTACTTTGTGCATAAGTTTAAATGAATCCTAAAATTCTATCAAATGCATTAAAAGGCAATTACATGGAAAACACTGGGAATGTCCATCCCTAAAGTGCTTGATCATGTTCACAAATATATTATTGGCTAAGGGGTATATTTTCCTTTTAAACACAGTTTAAACTGAAATTTGCATTACGAAAATGATTAAATGTCTGTATTCTTAACCTAAGAAAGGTTTATTCAACACTGAAAAAGAGGGCTAATATTTTGGGCAAATCACATACCCGGTTACTTCTGTATCTTCTAATAAAATAATTTCTCGGTGTATCTGGATCCCAGCTCCACAGCAACCCTTCGACATCCTGCTACCTTCTGGAGGTATCCCATGCTGTTGGAATGTATAAGGATATTAGAAATTATTTTTTGTAGTACAGCAATGAATGACTTGGCTTAATTGTCTACATATAAAAAGGAAACCTGTCCTTTATTGGTTGATGCCAGAGGAGCCCATTGCTCAGGGAGGCAGAGTGGCATATAGGGGGTTAAAAGAAAAACCAGGGAGTCAGAGTGGTATGTAGGCGTGTATAAGGCATATCTGGGGGGCAGAGTGGCAAATAGGGGGTCAAGAGGCATATCAGGGAGGCTGAGTGGCATATAGGGGTGTATAGGGCATATCTGGGGGTAGAGTGGCATATAAAGGGGTATAAAGCATTTCTGGGGGGGGCAGGTTGGCAAATAGAAGGACATAAAAACTAAAAATGCATTTTTCTCAATCATAGCTTTTATTAAATAGGAAAAAATAGTTTACATGAGAATTAATATTTACTAGTAAAACTTTTTTTCCCTCTAGGGTAGTCTTATATTCAGGCTTTTTCTTTTTTTCCTAAATGAATATTCAAATGTTGGGGATCGTCTTATAATTGAGCAAATGCGGGGTATATATATATAGATATATAGATATAGATATATACACACATACACCGCATTGACCCGATTATGGGTCGTAGTAAAACAGTATTTTATCTAACAAACTATTATTATAAGGAACACATGTATTTTAACACATTTTGGGATCTATTATGCAGTTAGGCAGCATATGTTATATACAAACAGAAACGTGAAAAACCAATAACCATTTTAAGGTCCCCCTTTTAATCATGGTGCATCTTACTTATATATTTAGCCCCCCTAGATAAGCCACTCTGCCCCCCCCGACTTACCAGTGCATCTCCAGGCTTTCCTCCGTACTCCCTGGTGTCTACTGGAGGCAGCTGGGGGACGTCTGTTCCATGCGTGCAGACAACCTCCTCTACTGCTGGCCGGCACTTCCGCCGGGTCTTCTATGGTGGAGCACCGGAAGGTTATAACACTGGCTGCCAGAGAGAGGGATCCAGTTCCCCTGCACCTGCCCAGCGCCTGGAACTGCATGTCCTGGGCTTTGGGAGATAGGAATTGTGAATCCCTGCGCTAAACCCTGATTATAGGAAAAACTTGCGGCCTGTAGTCGGGCCAATACAGTATATTAAATATTATAGTGAATTAACTAAAAAATAGAAAAATGTTGGGTGCCATTAATATCCGGTCTTTAGATGACTCTCTGTGGGGTCCTAAACGGTGTGATTACAAAACATTGAAGTCTTGTTGTGTTAGACTTTAACCTCCTATTATGCTCATTTAAAAAAAAACAAGCTAAAGTGCAGCCAGGGCAAAACCCACCAGGGTTTTGTGGACCCACATAAATTTCCACTGCACCCATAATAAAGAAAAAAAAAAACTTATTATGATCATCTTTTATTTATATAGCGCCAATTTGCACCCACTCTGCACCTCCATAAATTGCACCTGCACCCATGTTGCGCCTAAAGGACTTCTTTCATTAATGTAATATTCTAAATATGTGCAGGAATATTTCTCTGTTAAACACATTACACAAACATACATATTCCACGGCTGCGGCTGCTGCTGCTGCTGCTGCTTTATGGTGATGTGTTCAGTTACTTTGTTACATGTGAATAGCTGAGCGGATGAGTTTTGCAGCAGCTCGGATGTTATTAGAGTTTCAAGGATTTAAAGTAACGTGTAAGTCTAATGTAAAGTCAACAAACATTAACACCCTGGTCATTTTATATGAATTTTCAAAAGATTTTTTTTTTTTTTTTTTAAAGAAATCCACTAGAGTATTTACATCCATAAAGCAGTTAAGCAGAAGAGTCCTCTTTGTCACCTCACAGTGAATAGTGACATCACTGCCACTGTGAAGCAGGAGAACGTTCACCTGTTTACTCAGTGTAGTTGGGCGCCCGGCACTTGTAAGCAGCTATTCATAGCAGACTTGAAGTGTTGTTACCAACAACATCAGAGATTCTTGAGAATTAAAAGAGGAACCTTTTAAAAGGAAAGCTATGGGGGAGTGTTGTCTCCTCCTTGGACTAAGGTGGATTGGAAAGAGATGCTGCCCCAGAAAACTGCGGAAGCTTTTCAAACGAGTGAAAACATCTTCCGCTAACACCGCAAAAAGGAGTAAGGATCAGAACAAGGAGCACTTGGCCAGTAGAGTCCCTGTCCTCAAAGAGAAGAAAGAGAGTAGCAATACTCAGGAAGAAAGAGGGAGAGAGAGGAAGAGGACCAAACGTACTCCGAATGAGAGAGAGGAGAGCAGCCTGTGTCTCAGGGCAAATAAGACAACAAAACGCCCAAGAACCAGCACAGGCAGCTCGGAACATGAGAAAAAGCGGTGTAGATACAGCGAGAAAAGCAGACAGAGTCTGAGGCAGCAGGAGAAAGAAAGAGCAGGGGAACATCTGGAGGAGCGCAGAAGGGGAAAGGTTCCCATGAAAAGACGCAGGAGTATGGAGGAAAGCAGTCTTACTGCGAAAAGATTTCGGAGCCTTCTCCCCATGACGCTCTCCGGCTTCACCTTCCATTCGGTGCTGGGAGAAGGATCGTTTGGAAAGGTCATGTTGGCTTCTGTACCTAGAAGAAATTCCATGGTAGCGGTCAAAGCCATCCGCAAGAAAGCCATAAACCCCCAAGACTTACTTAAAGAGAGGAGGATGCTGGAGATGGCTCGAGACAGCCCATTCCTGTGTCACGGATATGCAGCCTTCCAAACTGAGACCTGCGGATTATTTGTAATGGAATATATGTCTGGTGGAAGCCTCCAGTCATATATGAGTAGGGTGGGCTGCCTCACCGAAACCACAGCTGCATTTTATTCAGCTGAAATCATCTGTGGCATCCAGTTCCTCCACGCTCGGGGCGTTATACATCGAGACCTGAAGCCGGAAAACATCTTGCTTGACGGAGGGGGCCATGCGAAGATCTGCGATTTCGGTCTTGTTGCAGAAGGTATTTTTGGAACAGCAGAAACAGACGGAGAATGTGGAACATTCCTGTACATGGCCCCGGAAATCCATAACAACCAAACATACGGTGTTGCTGTGGACTGGTGGTCCTTTGGGGTGATGCTATTCCAGATGCTTAACGGGGCTTTACCATTCCATATAATCTATTCCATTCTACATGAAAGACCCCGGTATATCGAACGGCTCTCTGAAGAAGCTGGTGACATCTTGAAGCATCTTTTGAGGAAAGATCCTCAGTATCGCCTCGGGATCGCAGGATGTATCAGGCGGCATCCATTCTTCCAGAACATTGAGTGGGAGGATATAGAGAGCCGCCGTTCAACTCCCCCGTACCAGCCATCAACACCAAATCTCCGCTTGCAGACACTCCAGGAGATTCCATTAGATTTGGACACCACAGAGGACTCTTCATCTTACATGTCCTCTTCATGTGACATGTCCTCTGCATCTTGCACGTCCTCTTCATCAGGCAGCCAGAGTCTTTCTGGCTTTTCCTTTGTCACTCCAGACTGGATGGCCTGAAGGATGGATGGAGCCCTGGCCAAGTGTATTAAGATCGGTTGTTTCCAAGTAACATCATAAAATCATAATAAATTTGAGAAACACCTACATTTTTGTTATTGTTTCCTTCGTGTTCTATAACTACAGGTACCATTGTTTACATAGCTATAACCTCACAATAGAGCTTCTGCGTTTAAGACATCATACAGAGTTTGTGTATTGTAATTTATGGAGACAGGAATGTCCCAAATAAAACCGAATTTTAAGCAACCCACTTTATATGGCCCCAATGTAACTTAATTCATGTGATATCTGTGGTGACATAACAAGTATTGTTGTCAATGATTTGGACCTATATGTATACATTTGACTATGGATGTGTTAATGCTATTACCCTCACAGATGTGCCAGCCTGTAACAATGCACTATTAACACCATCACATCATAACCTCTTGCCTTTGCACATTAAACCAATAACTCGCAATCGCCAAGCAGAATTAACATGGCTCGTCATTAGCAGCTATCCTTAATCTCTACCCATATGTAGTGTATAAAACAGGCATATTAAGGGGCAGGGCTTTGGCAAGAGTTTTGATTCAGTGGCCTATTGATAGTGATCTATGTACATGGGGAAAAATTTCAAAGAAAGATTATACTTTTAATTTCAATTTAATTGTAATTGGATTTGAAGGAGGGACTGACCCTTTACTACCATTCAAAAGTTTGGGGCCACTCATGCTGTTTTCATGGAAAGCAAGGACATTTCTGTCTGTAACATAATTGCAAAAGGCTTTCTAATGATCAATTAGACTTTAAAACGGAAACTTCGATCAGCAAACACAACGTGCCATTGGAACACAGTAGTGATGGGAGTGATAAAGGGCCTCTGTATGCCTATAAAGATATTCCATTGTAACAATCAGCCGTTTCCAGCTACAATAGTCAGTTACACCAGCTTGATTTTGTTACTTTGTGCATAAGTTTAAATGAATCCTAAAATTCTATCAAATGCATTAAAAGGCAATTACATGGAAAACACTGGGAATGTCCATCCCTAAAGTGCTTGATCATGTTCACAAATATATTATTGGCTAAGGGGTATATTTTCCTTTTAAACACAGTTTAAACTGAAATTTGAATTACGAAAATGATTAAATGTCTGTATTCTTAACCTAAGAAAGGTTTATTCAACACTGAAAAAGAGGGCTAATATTTTGGGCAAATCACATACCCGGTTACTTCTGTATCTTCTAATAAAATAATTTCTCGGTGTATCTGGATCCCAGCTCCACAGCAACCCTTCGACATCCTGCTACCTTCTGGAGGTATCCCATGCTGTTGGAATGTATAAGGATATTAGAAATTATTTTTTGTAGTACAGCAATGAATGACTTGGCTTAATTGTCTACATATAAAAAGGAAACCTGTCCTTTATTGGTTGATGCCAGAGGAGCCCATTGCTCAGGGAGGCAGAGTGGCATATAGGGGGTTAAAAGAAAAACCAGGGAGTCAGAGTGGTATGTAGGCGTGTATAAGGCATATCTGGGGGGCAGAGTGGCAAATAGGGGGTCAAGAGGCATATCAGGGAGGCTGAGTGGCATATAGGGGTGTATAGGGCATATCTGGGGGTAGAGTGGCATATAAAGGGGTATAAAGCATTTCTGGGGGGGGCAGGTTGGCAAATAGAAGGACATAAAAACTAAAAATGCATTTTTCTCAATCATAGCTTTTATTAAATAGGAAAAAATAGTTTACATGAGAATTAATATTTACTAGTAAAACTTTTTTTCCCTCTAGGGTAGTCTTATATTCAGGCTTTTTCTTTTTTTCCTAAATGAATATTCAAATGTTGGGGATCGTCTTATAATTGAGCAAATGCGGGGTATATATATATAGATATATAGATATAGATATATACACACATACACCGCATTGACCCGATTATGGGTCGTAGTAAAACAGTATTTTATCTAACAAACTATTATTATAAGGAACACATGTATTTTAACACATTTTGGGATCTATTATGCAGTTAGGCAGCATATGTTATATACAAACAGAAACGTGAAAAACCAATAACCATTTTAAGGTCCCCCTTTTAATCATGGTGCATCTTACTTATATATTTAGCCCCCCTAGATAAGCCACTCTGCCCCCCCGACTTACCAGTGCATCTCCAGGCTTTCCTCCGTACTCCCTGGTGTCTACTGGAGGCAGCTGGGGGACGTCTGTTCCATGCGTGCAGACAACCTCCTCTACTGCTGGCCGGCACTTCCGCCGGGTCTTCTATGGTGGAGCACCGGAAGGTTATAACACTGGCTGCCAGAGAGAGGGATCCAGTTCCCCTGCACCTGCCCAGCGCCTGGAACTGCATGTCCTGGGCTTTGGGAGATAGGAATTGTGAATCCCTGCGCTAAACCCTGATTATAGGAAAAACTTGCGGCCTGTAGTCGGGCCAATACAGTATATTAAATATTATAGTGAATTAACTAAAAAATAGAAAAATGTTGGGTGCCATTAATATCCGGTCTTTAGATGACTCTCTGTGGGGTCCTAAACGGTGTGATTACAAAACATTGAAGTCTTGTTGTGTTAGACTTTAACCTCCTATTATGCTCATTTAAAAAAAAACAAGCTAAAGTGCAGCCAGGGCAAAACCCACCAGGGTTTTGTGGACCCACATAAATTTCCACTGCACCCATAATAAAGAAAAAAAAAAACTTATTATGATCATCTTTTATTTATATAGCGCCAATTTGCACCCACTCTGCACCTCCATAAATTGCACCTGCACCCATGTTGCGCCTAAAGGACTTCTTTCATTAATGTAATATTCTAAATATGTGCAGGAATATTTCTCTGTTAAACACATTACACAAACATACATATTCCACGGCTGCGGCTGCTGCTGCTGCTGCTGCTTTATGGTGATGTGTTCAGTTACTTTGTTACATGTGAATAGCTGAGCGGATGAGTTTTGCAGCAGCTCGGATGTTATTAGAGTTTCAAGGATTTAAAGTAACGTGTAAGTCTAATGTAAAGTCAACAAACATTAACACCCTGGTCATTTTATATGAATTTTCAAAAGATTTTTTTTTTTTTTTTTTAAAGAAATCCACTAGAGTATTTACATCCATAAAGCAGTTAAGCAGAAGAGTCCTCTTTGTCACCTCACAGTGAATAGTGACATCACTGCCACTGTGAAGCAGGAGAACGTTCACCTGTTTACTCAGTGTAGTTGGGCGCCCGGCACTTGTAAGCAGCTATTCATAGCAGACTTGAAGTGTTGTTACCAACAACATCAGAGATTCTTGAGAATTAAAAGAGGAACCTTTTAAAAGGAAAGCTATGGGGGAGTGTTGTCTCCTCCTTGGACTAAGGTGGATTGGAAAGAGATGCTGCCCCAGAAAACTGCGGAAGCTTTTCAAACGAGTGAAAACATCTTCCGCTAACACCGCAAAAAGGAGTAAGGATCAGAACAAGGAGCACTTGGCCAGTAGAGTCCCTGTCCTCAAAGAGAAGAAAGAGAGTAGCAATACTCAGGAAGAAAGAGGGAGAGAGAGGAAGAGGACCAAACGTACTCCGAATGAGAGAGAGGAGAGCAGCCTGTGTCTCAGGGCAAATAAGACAACAAAACGCCCAAGAACCAGCACAGGCAGCTCGGAACATGAGAAAAAGCGGTGTAGATACAGCGAGAAAAGCAGACAGAGTCTGAGGCAGCAGGAGAAAGAAAGAGCAGGGGAACATCTGGAGGAGCGCAGAAGGGGAAAGGTTCCCATGAAAAGACGCAGGAGTATGGAGGAAAGCAGTCTTACTGCGAAAAGATTTCGGAGCCTTCTCCCCATGACGCTCTCCGGCTTCACCTTCCATTCGGTGCTGGGAGAAGGATCGTTTGGAAAGGTCATGTTGGCTTCTGTACCTAGAAGAAATTCCATGGTAGCGGTCAAAGCCATCCGCAAGAAAGCCATAAACCCCCAAGACTTACTTAAAGAGAGGAGGATGCTGGAGATGGCTCGAGACAGCCCATTCCTGTGTCACGGATATGCAGCCTTCCAAACTGAGACCTGCGGATTATTTGTAATGGAATATATGTCTGGTGGAAGCCTCCAGTCATATATGAATAGGGTGGGCTGCCTCACCGAGACCACAGCTGCATTTTATTCAGCTGAAATCATCTGTGGCATCCAGTTCCTCCACGCTCGGGGCGTTATACATCGAGACCTGAAGCCGGAAAACATCTTGCTTGACGGAGGGGGCCATGCGAAGATCTGCGATTTCGGTCTTGTTGCAGAAGGTATTTTTGGAACAGCAGAAACAGACGGAGAATGTGGAACATTCCTGTACATGGCCCCGGAAATCCATAACAACCAAACATACGGTGTTGCTGTGGACTGGTGGTCCTTTGGGGTGATGCTATTCCAGATGCTTAACGGGGCTTTACCATTCCATATAATCTATTCCATTCTACATGAAAGACCCCGGTATATCGAACGGCTCTCTGAAGAAGCTGGTGACATCTTGAAGCATCTTTTGAGGAAAGATCCTCAGTATCGCCTCGGGATCGCAGGATGTATCAGGCGGCATCCATTCTTCCAGAACATTGAGTGGGAGGATATAGAGAGCCGCCGTTCAACTCCCCCGTACCAGCCATCAACACCAAATCTCCGCTTGCAGACACTCCAGGAGATTCCATTAGATTTGGACACCACAGAGGACTCTTCATCTTACATGTCCTCTTCATGTGACATGTCCTCTGCATCTTGCACGTCCTCTTCATCAGGCAGCCAGAGTCTTTCTGGCTTTTCCTTTGTCACTCCAGACTGGATGGCCTGAAGGATGGATGGAGCCCTGGCCAAGTGTATTAAGATCGGTTGTTTCCAAGTAACATCATAAAATCATAATAAATTTGAGAAACACCTACATTTTTGTTATTGTTTCCTTCGTGTTCTATAACTACAGGTACCATTGTTTACATAGCTATAACCTCACAATAGAGCTTCTGCGTTTAAGACATCATACAGAGTTTGTGTATTGTAATTTATGGAGACAGGAATGTCCCAAATAAAACCGAATTTTAAGCAACCCACTTTATATGGCCCCAATGTAACTTAATTCATGTGATATCTGTGGTGACATAACAAGTATTGTTGTCAATGATTTGGACCTATATGTATACATTTGACTATGGATGTGTTAATGCTATTACCCTCACAGATGTGCCAGCCTGTAACAATGCACTATTAACACCATCACATCATAACCTCTTGCCTTTGCACATTAAACCAATAACTCGCAATCGCCAAGCCGAATTAACATGGCTCGTCATTAGCAGCTATCCTTAATCTCTACCCATATGTAGTGTATAAAACAGGCATATTAAGGGGCAGGGCTTTGGCAAGAGTTTTGATTCAGTGGCCTATTGATAGTGATCTATGTACATGGGGAAAAATTTCAAAGAAAGATTATACTTTTAATTTCAATTTAATTGTAATTGGATTTGAAGGAGGGACTGACCCTTTACTACCATTCAAAAGTTTGGGGCCACTCATGCTGTTTTCATGGAAAGCAAGGACATTTCTGTCTGTAACATAATTGCAAAAGGCTTTCTAATGATCAATTAGACTTTAAAACGGAAACTTCGATCAGCAAACACAACGTGCCATTGGAACACAGTAGTGATGGGAGTGATAAAGGGCCTCTGTATGCCTATAAAGATATTCCATTGTAACAATCAGCCGTTTCCAGCTACAATAGTCAGTTACACCAGCTTGATTTTGTTACTTTGTGCATAAGTTTAAATGAATCCTAAAATTCTATCAAATGCATTAAAAGGCAATTACATGGAAAACACTGGGAATGTCCATCCCTAAAGTGCTTGATCATGTTCACAAATATATTATTGGCTAAGGGGTATATTTTCCTTTTAAACACAGTTTAAACTGAAATTTGAATTACGAAAATGATTAAATGTCTGTATTCTTAACCTAAGAAAGGTTTATTCAACACTGAAAAAGAGGGCTAATATTTTGGGCAAATCACATACCCGGTTACTTCTGTATCTTCTAATAAAATAATTTCTCGGTGTATCTGGATCCCAGCTCCACAGCAACCCTTCGACATCCTGCTACCTTCTGGAGGTATCCCATGCTGTTGGAATGTATAAGGATATTAGAAATTATTTTTTGTAGTACAGCAATGAATGACTTGGCTTAATTGTCTACATATAAAAAGGAAACCTGTCCTTTATTGGTTGATGCCAGAGGAGCCCATTGCTCAGGGAGGCAGAGTGGCATATAGGGGGTTAAAAGAAAAACCAGGGAGTCAGAGTGGTATGTAGGCGTGTATAAGGCATATCTGGGGGGCAGAGTGGCAAATAGGGGGTCAAGAGGCATATCAGGGAGGCTGAGTGGCATATAGGGGTGTATAGGGCATATCTGGGGGTAGAGTGGCATATAAAGGGGTATAAAGCATTTCTGGGGGGGGGCAGGTTGGCAAATAGAAGGACATAAAAACTAAAAATGCATTTTTCTCAATCATAGCTTTTATTAAATAGGAAAAAATAGTTTACATGAGAATTAATATTTACTAGTAAAACTTTTTTTCCCTCTAGGGTAGTCTTATATTCAGGCTTTTTCTTTTTTTCCTAAATGAATATTCAAATGTTGGGGATCGTCTTATAATTGAGCAAATGCGGGGTATATATATATAGATATATAGATATAGATATATACACACATACACCGCATTGGCCCGATTATGGGTCGTAGTAAAACAGTATTTTATCTAACAAACTATTATTATAAGGAACACATGTACTTTAACACATTTTGGGATCTATTATGCAGTTAGGCAGCATATGTTATATACAAACAGAAACGTGAAAAACCAATAACCATTTTAAGGTCCCCCTTTTAATCATAGTGCATCTTACTTATATATTTAGCCCCCCTAGATAAGCCACTCTGCCCCCCCCCCCCGACTTACCAGTGCATCTCCAGGCTTTCCTCCGTACTCCCTGGTGTCTACTGGAGGCAGCTGGGGGACGTCTGTTCCATGCGTGCAGACAAC